>NW_027194014.1:0-256471 GCF_032444005.1 Ranitomeya imitator
CACTTGTGCCCACGCCTTAAGCCTAGCCCGCACTTTTGCCCCGGCCTTAAGCCTTGCCCGCACTTGTGCCCCGGCCTTAAGCCTAGCCCGCACTTGTGCCCCGGCCTTAAGCCTAGCCCGCACTTGTGCCCCGGCCTTAAGCCTAGCCCGCACTTGTGCCCCGGCCTTAAGCCTAGCCCGCACTTGTGCCCCGGCCTTAAGCCTAGCCCGCACTTGTGCCCCGGCCTTAAGCCTAGCCCGCACTTGTGCCCCGGCCTTAAGCCTAGCCCGCACTTGTGCCCCGGCCTTAAGCCTAGCCCGCACTTGTGCCCAGGCCTTAAGCCTAGCCCGCACTTATGCCCAGGCCTTAAGCCTAGCCCGCACTTGTGCCCCGGCCTTAAGCCTAGCCCGCACTTGTGCCCCGGCCTTAAGCCTAGCCCGCACTTGTGCCCCGGCCTTAAGTCTAGCCCGCACTTGTGCCCCGGCCTTAAGCCTAGCCCGCACTTGTGCCCCGGCCTTAAGCCTAGCCCGCACTTGTGCCCAGGCCTTAAGCCTAGCCCGCACTTGTGCCCAGGCCTTAAGCCTAGCCCGCACTTGTGCCCAGGCCTTAAGCCTAGCCCGCACTTGTGCCCAGGCCTTAAGCCTAGCCCGCACTTGTGCCCCGGCCTTAAGCCTAGCCCGCACTTGTGCCCAAGCCTTAAGCCTAGCCCGCACTTGTGCCCCGGCCTTAAGCCTAGCCCGCACTTGTGCCCCGGCCTTAAGCCTAGCCCGCACTTGTGCCCCGGCCTTAAGCCTAGCCCGCACTTGTGCCCAAGCCTTAAGCCTAGCCCGCACTTGTGCCCCGGCCTTAAGCCTAGCCCGCACTTGTGTCCCGGCCTTAAGCCTAGCCCGCACTTGTGCCCAGGCCTTAAGCCTAGCCCGCACTTGTGACCAGGCCTTTAGCCTAGCCCGCACTTGTGCCCCGGCCTTAAGCCTAGCCCGCACTTGTGCCCCGGCCTTAAGCCTAGCCCGCACTTGTGCCCAGGCCTTAAGCCTAGCCCGCACTTGTGCCCAGGCCTTAAGCCTAGCCCGCACTTGTGCCCAGGCCTTAAGCCTAGCCCGCACTTGTGCCCAGGCCTTAAGCCTAGCCCGCACTTGTGCCCCGGCCTTAAGCCTAGCCCGCACTTGTGCCCAGGCCTTAAGCCTAGCCCGCACTTGTGCCCTGGCCTTAAGCCTAGCCCGCACTTGTGCCCCGGCCTTAAGCCTAGCCCGCACTTGTGCCCAGGCCTTAAGCCTAGCCCGCACTTGTGCCCAGGCCTTAAGCCTAGCCCGCACTTGTGCCCAGGCCTTAAGCCTAGCCCGCACTTGTGCCCAGGCCTTAAGCCTAGCCTGCACTTGTGCCCAGGCCTTAAGCCTAGCCCGCACTTGTGTCCCGGCCTTAAGCCTAGCCCCCACTTGTGCCCAGGCCTTAAGCCTAGCCCGCACTTGTGCCCAGGCCTTAAGCTCAGCCTGCACTTGTGCCCAGGCCTTAAGCCTAGCCCGCACTTGTGCCCAGGCCTTAAGCCTAGCCCGCACCTGTGCCCCGGCCTTAAGCCTAGCCCGCACTTGTTCCCCGGCCTTAAGCCTAGCCCGCACTTGTGCCCCGGCCTTAAGCCTAGCCCGCACTTGTGCCCCGGCCTTAAGCCTAGCCCGCACTTGTGCCCCGGCCTTAAGCCTAGCCCGCACTTGTGCCCCGGCCTTAAGCCTAGCCCGCACTTGTGCCCCGGCCTTAAGCCTAGCCCGCACTTGTGCCCCGGCCTTAAGCCTATCCCGCACTTGTGCCCAGGCCTTAAGCCTAGCCCGCACTTGTGCCCAGGCCTTAAGCCTAGCCCGCACTTGTGCCCAGGCCTTAAGCCTAGCCCGCACTTGTGCCCAGGCCTTAAGCTCAGCCCGCACTTGTGCCCCGGCCTTAAGCCTAGCCCGCACTTGTGCCCAGGCCTTAAGCCAAGCCCGCACTTGTGCCCAGGCCTTAAGCCTAGCCCGCACTTGTGCCCCGGCCTTAAGCCTAGCCCGCACTTGTGCCCAGGCCTTAAGCCTAGCCCGCACTTGTGCCCAGGCCTTAAGCCTAGCCCGCACTTGTGCCCCGGCCTTAAGCCTAGCCCACACTTGTGCCCCGGCCTTAAGCCTAGCCCGCACTTGTGCCCAGGCCTTAAGCCTAGCCCGCACTTGTGCCCCGGCCTTAAGCCTAGCCCGCACTTGTGCCCCGGCCTTAAGCCTAGCCCGCACTTGTGCCCAGGCCTTAAGCCTAGCCCGCACTTGTGCCCAGGCCTTAAGCCTAGCCCGCTCTTGTGCCCAGGCCTTAAGCCTAGCCCGCACTTGTGCCCAGGCCTTAAGCCTAGCCCGCACTTGTGTCCCGGCCTTAAGCCTAGCCCCCACTTGTGCCCAGGCCTTAAGCCTAGCCCGCACTTGTGCCCAGGCCTTAAGCCTAGCCCGCACTTGTGCCCAGGCCTTAAGCTCAGCCCGCACTTGTGCCCAGGCCTTAAGCCTAGCCCGTACTTGTGCCCAGGCCTTAAGCCTAGCCCGCACTTTAGAGCCCCTTGAATGCTTGTTTTTTTGTTTTTGTCTTGAGCTTCATGTTGGTTATGCACATAGGGCCAGCTTTACGCTCTTCGCTCTTGTCCCCTCTGAATGCGCATGCCTGACTGTAATTGGGGAAGAAGGCATTACCCATTTACGGAGGACAGACAAGAAGTGCCTGGTCGCTTGGAGCATGGGGTTATGGAGAGGCTCCGCACTGTACAACAAAGGATCTAGTCCTAAATGTCCAAGTACAGAGTAGAGGGATGAAAGCTAGCTCTTCACCCCTATGGGTGCCTAACCCTTTATGCAAAGAGTTAGCTGTAAGTCTTAAGCCTAGCCAGCACTTGTGCCCATGCCTTAAGCCTAGCCAGCACTTGTGCCCCCTGCCTTGATCCTAGCGAGCACTGCACTTGTGCCCATGCCTTAAGCCTAGCCCGCACTTGTGCCCAGGCCTTAAGCCTAGCCTGCCCTTTTGCTCAGGCCTTAAGCCTAGCCTGCACTTGTGCCCAGGCCTTAAGCCTAGCTGGCACTTGTGCCCATGCCTTAAGCCTAGCCAGCATTTGTGCCCCCTGCCTTGATCCTAGCCAGCACTGCACTTGTGCCCAGGCCTTAAGCCTAGCCCGCACTGCACTTGTGCCCAGGCCTTAAGCCTAGCCCGCACTGCACTTGTGCCCAGGCATTAAGCCTAGCCCGCACTGCACTTGTGCCCAGGCATTAAGCCTAGCCCGAACTTGTGCCCAGGCCTTAAGCCTAGCCCGCACTTGTGCCCACGCCTTAAGCCTAGCCCGCACTTTTGCCCCGGCCTTAAGCCTTGCCCGCACTTGTGCCCCGGCCTTAAGCCTAGCCCGCACTTGTGCCCCGGCCTTAAGCCTAGCCCGCACTTGTGCCCCGGCCTTAAGCCTAGCCCGCACTTGTGCCCCGGCCTTAAGCCTAGCCCGCACTTGTGCCCCGGCCTTAAGCCTAGCCCGCACTTGTGCCCCGGCCTTAAGCCTAGCCCGCACTTGTGCCCCGGCCTTAAGCCTAGCCCGCACTTGTGCCCCGGCCTTAAGCCTAGCCCGCACTTGTGCCCAGGCCTTAAGCCTAGCCCGCACTTATGCCCAGGCCTTAAGCCTAGCCCGCACTTGTGCCCCGGCCTTAAGCCTAGCCCGCACTTGTGCCCCGGCCTTAAGCCTAGCCCGCACTTGTGCCCCGGCCTTAAGTCTAGCCCGCACTTGTGCCCCGGCCTTAAGCCTAGCCCGCACTTGTGCCCCGGCCTTAAGCCTAGCCCGCACTTGTGCCCAGGCCTTAAGCCTAGCCCGCACTTGTGCCCAGGCCTTAAGCCTAGCCCGCACTTGTGCCCAGGCCTTAAGCCTAGCCCGCACTTGTGCCCAGGCCTTAAGCCTAGCCCGCACTTGTGCCCCGGCCTTAAGCCTAGCCCGCACTTGTGCCCAAGCCTTAAGCCTAGCCCGCACTTGTGCCCCGGCCTTAAGCCTAGCCCGCACTTGTGCCCCGGCCTTAAGCCTAGCCCGCACTTGTGCCCAGGCCTTAAGCCTAGCCCGCACTTGTGCCCAGGCCTTAAGCCTAGCCCGCACTTGTGCCCAGGCCTTAAGCCTAGCCCGCACTTGTGCCCAGGCCTTAAGCCTAGCCCGCACTTGTGTCCCGGCCTTAAGCCTAGCCCCCACTTGTGCCCAGGCCTTAAGCCTAGCCCGCACTTGTGCCCAGGCCTTAAGCCTAGCCCGCACTTGTGCCCAGGCCTTAAGCTCAGCCCGCACTTGTGCCCAGGCCTTAAGCCTAGCCCGCACTTGTGCCCAGGCCTTAAGCCTAGCCCGCACTTGTGCCCAGGCCTTAAGCCTAGCCCGCACTTTAGAGCCCCTTGAATGCTTGTTTTTTTGTTTTTGTCTTGAGCTTCATGTTGGTTATGCACATAGGGCCATCTTTACGCTCTTCGCTCTTGTCCCCTCTGAATGCGCATGCACGACTGTAATTGGGGAAGAAGGCATTACCCATTTACGGAGGACAGACAAGAAGTGCCTGGTCGCTTGGAGCATGGGGTTATGGAGAGGCTCCGCACTGTACAACAAAGGAACTAGTCCTAAATGTCCAAGTACAGAGTAGAGGGGTGAAAGCTAGCTCTTCACCCCTATGGGTGCCTAACCCTTTATGCAAAGAGTTAGCTGTAAGTCTTAAGCCTAGCCAGCACTTGTGCCCATGCCTTAAGCCTAGCCAGCACTTGTGCCCCCTGTCTTGATCCTAGTGAGCACTGCACTTGTGCCCATGCCTTAAGCCTAGCCCGCACTTGTGCCCAGGCCTTAAGCCTAGCCCGCCCTTTTGCTCAGGCCTTAAGCCTAGCCTGCACTTGTGCCCAGGCCTTAAGCCTAGCTGGCACTTGTGCCCATGCCTTAAGCCTAGCCAGCATTTGTGCCCCCTGCCTTGATCCTAGCCAGCACTGCACTTGTGCCCAGGCCTTAAGCCTAGCCCGCACTGCACTTGTGCCCAGGCCTTAAGCCTAGCCCGCACTGCACTTGTGCCCAGGCATTAAGCCTAGCCCGAACTTGTGCCCAGGCCTTAAGCCTAGCCCGCACTTGTGCCCACGCCTTAAGCCTAGCCCGCACTTGTGCCCAGGCCTTAAGCCTAGCCCGCACTTGTGCCCAGGCCTTAAGCCTAGCCCGCACTTGTGCCCCGGCCTTAAGCCTAGCCCCCACTTGTGCCCAGGCCTGTTGTGAATTCTGTGGCTGAATTCACTCCTGTGGTCACAAGTGGTACTGCAGCTTCTGATCTTCCTCCCTCAGGTGTTCTGGTGAGCTCGTTAACTGCTTCATTACTTAACTCCGCCTGATGCTGCTATCCTTGCTCCTTGTCAATGTTTCATTGTTGGATCTGAGCTTCTCCTGATTGTTCCTGTGACCTGCTGCTCTGTATAGCTAGTGCTTTTTGCTTTTTTGTTGCTTTTTTTTCTGTCCATCTTGTCTTTTGATTTGCTGGAAGCTCTGAGACGCAAAGGGTGTACCGCCGTGCCGTTAGTTCGGCACGGTGGGGGTTTTTTTGCCCCCTTTGCGTGGTTTTGCTTTAGGGTTTTTTGTAGACTGCAAAGTTCGCTTTACTGTCCTCGCTCTGTCCTAGAATATCGGGCCCCACTTTGCTGAATCTATTTCATCCCTACGTTTTGTCTTTTCATCTTACTCACAGTCATTATATGTGGGGGCTGCCTTTTCCTTTGGGGAATTTCTCTGGGGCAAGTCAGGCCTATTTTTCTATCTTCAGGCTAGCTAGTTTCTTAGGCTGTGCCGAGTTGCCTAGGTAGTTGTTAGGCGCAATTCACAGCCGCTTTTAGTTGTGTTTAGGATAGGATCAGGTGTGCAGTCTACAGAGTTTCCACGTCTCAGAGCTCGTTCTTGTATTTTTGGGTATTTGTCAGATCACTGTGTGCGCTCTGATCGCTAAGCACACTGTGTTTCTGGATTGCCTTCATAACACCTGTCATTAGCAAACATAACAGTACAAGGAGCCAAACTAATGATTCTCAATAGAGGGAAAGAAAAAGTTCTGACATCATTTTTTTTTTCCTCAGCTCTGTGTTCACTTTTTTTTTTTCCCCTAGACATTTGGGTTATTCTGGACACAGGTGTGGACATGGATTTTCAGGGTCTGTGCTCTTCAATGGATAATCTCGTTATAAATGTACAAAAAATTCAAGATACTATTGATCAGAAATCTATGTTAGAACCAAGAATTCCTATTCCTGATTTGTTTTTTGGAGATAGAACTAAGTTTCTAAGTTTCAAAAATAATTGTAAGCTATTTCTGGCCTTGAAACCTCATTCTTCTGGTAATCCTATTCAACAGGTTTTGATTATTATTTCTTTTTTGCGCGGCGACCCTCAAGACTGGGCATTTTCTCTTGCGCCAGGAGACCCTGCATTGAGTAGTGTCGATGCGTTTTTCCTGGCGCTCAGATTGCTGTACGATGAGCCTAATTCAGTGGATCAGGCTGAGAAAAATTTGCTGGCTTTGTGCCAGGGTCAGGATGATATAGAAGTATATTGTCAGAAATTTAGGAAATGGTCAGTACTCACTCAGTGGAATGAATCTGCGCTGGCAGCTTTGTTCAGAAAGGGTCTCTCTGAGGCTCTTAAGGATGTCATGGTGGGATTTCCTATGCCTGCTGGTTTGAATCAGTCTTTGTCTTTGGCCATTCAGATCTGTCGACGCTTGCGCGAGCGTAAATCTGTGCACCATTTGGCGGTACTGCCTGAGGTTAAGCCCAGTGCGATAGGACTATGACTAGAGTTGAACGGCAGGAATACAGACGTCTGAATGGTCTGTGTTTCTACTGTGGTGATTCCACTCATGCTATTTCTGATTGTCCTAAGCGCACTAAGCGGTCCGCTAGGTCTGCCGTCATTGGTACTGTACAGTCCAAATTCCTTCTGTCCATTACCTTGATATGCTCTTTGTCGTCATTTTCTGTCATGGCGTTTGTGGATTCGGGCGCTGCCTTGAATCTGATGGATTTGGATTATGCTAAGCGTTGTGGGTTTTTCTTGGAGCCTTTGCGGTGTCCTATTCCATTGAGAGGAATTGATGCTACACCTTTGGCCAAGAATAAACCTCAATACTGGGCCCAGCTGACCATGTGCATGGCTCCTACACATCAGGAAGTTATTCGCTTTCTGGTGTTGCATAATCTGCATGATGTGGTCGTGTTGGGGTTGCCATGGCTACAAACCCATAATCCAGTATTGGATTGGAATTCCATGTCGGTATCCAGCTGGGGTTGTCAGGGGGTACATGGTGATGTTCCATTTTTGTCGATTTCGTCATCCACCCCTTCTGAGGTCCCAGAGTTCTTGTCTGATTATCAGGATGTATTTGAAGAGCCCAAGTCCGATGCTCTACCTCCGCATAGGGATTGTGATTGTGCTATCAATTTGATTCCTGGTAGTAAATTCCCTAAAGGTCGATTATTTAATTTATCCGTGCCCGAACACGCCGCTATGCGCAGTTATGTGAATGAATCCCTGGAGAAGGGACATATTCGCCCATCGTCATCACCACTGGGAGCAGGGTTCTTCTTTGTAGCCAAGAAGGATTGTTCGCTGAGACCGTGTATTGATTACCGCCTTCTTAATAAGATCACTGTTAAATTTCAGTATCCCTTGCCATTGTTATCTGACTTGTTTGCTCGGATTAAGGGGGCTAGTTGGTTCACTAAGATAGATCTTCGTGGTGCGTATAATCTGGTGAGAATCAGGCAAGGAGATGAATGGAAAACTGCATTCAATACGCCCGAGGGTCATTTTGAGTATCTAGTGATGCCGTTCGGACTTGCCAATGCTCCATCTGTGTTTCAGTCTTTTATGCATGACATCTTCCGTGAGTATCTGGATAAATTCCTGATTGTTTACTTGGATGACATTTTGATCTTCTCAGATGATTGGGAGTCTCATGTGAAGCAGGTCAGAATGGTTTTTCAGGTCCTGCGTGCTAACTCTTTGTTTGTGAAGGGATCAAAGTGTCTCTTTGGTGTGCAGAAAGTTTCATTTTTGGGGTTCATCTTTACCCCTTCTACTATCGAGATGGATCCAGTTAAGGTCCAAGCCATCCAGGATTGGATTCAGCCGACATCTCTGAAAAGTCTGCAAAAGTTCCTGGGCTTTGCTAATTTTTATCGTCGCTTCATCTGTAATTTTTCTAGCATTGCCAAACCATTGACCGATTTGACCAAGAAGGGTGCTGATTTGGTTAATTGGTCTTCTGCTGCTGTGGAAGCTTTTCAGGAGTTGAAGCGTCGTTTTTGTTCTGCCCCTGTGTTGTGTCAGCCAGATGTTTCTCTTCCGTTCCAGGTCGAGGTTGATGCTTCTGAGATTGGAGCAGGGGCGGTTTTGTCACAGAGAGGTTCTGATTGCTCAGTGATGAAACCATGTGCTTTCTTTTCCAGGAAGTTTTCGCCCGCTGAGCGTAATTATGATGTGGGCAATCGAGACTTGCTGGCCATGAAGTGGGCATTTGAGGAGTGGCGTCATTGGCTTGAAGGAGCTAAGCATCGCGTGGTGGTATTGACTGATCATAAGAACTTGACTTATCTCGAGTCTGCCAAGCGCTTGAATCCTAGACAGGCCCGTTGGTCGTTATTTTTTGCCCGCTTCGACTTTGTGATTTCGTACCTTCCGGGCTCTAAAAATGTGAAGGCGGATGCTCTGTCTAGGAGTTTTGTGCCCGACTCTCCGGGTTTATCTGAGCCAGCGGGTATCCTCAAGGAAGGAGTCATTGTGTCTGCCATCTCCCCTGATTTGCGGCGGGTGCTGCAAAAATTTCAGGCGAATAAACCTGATCGTTGTCCAGCAGAGAAACTGTTCGTCCCTGATAGGTGGACTAATAAACTTATCTCTGAACTTCATTGTTCGGTGTTGGCTGGTCATCCTGGAATCTTTAGTACCAGAGAGTTAGTGGCTAGATCCTTCTGGTGGCCATCTCTGTCACGGGATGTACGTACTTTTGTGCAGTCCTGTGGGATTTGTGCTAGGGCTAAGCCCTGCTGTTCTCGTGCCAGTGGGTTGCTTTTGCCCTTGCCGGTCCCAAAGAGGCCTTGGACACATATTTCGATGGATTTCATTTCTGACCTTCCCGTTTCTCAAAAGATGTCAGTCATTTGGGTGGTCTGTGATCGCTTTTCTAAAATGGTCCATCTGGTGCCCTTGGCTAAATTGCCTTCCTCCTCTGATTTGGTACCTTTGTTCTTTCAGCATGTGGTTCGGTTGCATGGCATTCCTGAGAATATTGTTTCTGACAGAGGTTCCCAGTTTGTTTCAAGGTTTTGGCGAGCCTTTTGTGGTAGGTTGGGCATTGACCTATCCTTTTCCTCGGCTTTCCATCCTCAGACTAATGGCCAGACCGAACGAACCAATCAGACCTTGGAAACATATCTGAGATGTTTTGTTTCTGCAGACCAGGATGATTGGGTGTCCTTTTTGCCGTTGGCTGAGTTCGCCCTTAATAATCGGGCCAGCTCGGCTACCTTGGTTTCTCCATTTTTTTGCAATTCTGGGTTCCATCCTCGTTTCTCTTCAGGACAGGTTGAGTCTTCGGACTGTCCTGGTGTGGATTCTGTGGTGGATAGGTTGCAGCAGATCTGGACTCAGGTAGTGGACAATTTGATCTTGTCCCAGGAGAAAGCTCAACTTTTCGCTAATCGCAGACGCCGTGTGGGTCCCCGACTTCGTGTTGGGGATCTGGTTTGGTTATCTTCTCGTCATATTCCTATGAAGGTTTCCTCTCCTAAATTTAAACCTTGTTTTATTGGTCCGTATAGGATTTCTGAGGTTCTCAATCCTGTGTCTTTTCGTTTGACCCTCCCAGACTCCTTTTCCATACATAATGTATTCCATAGGTCGTTGTTGCGGAGATACGTGGCACCTATGGTTCCATCTGTTGAGCCTCCTGCCCCGGTTTTGGTGGAGGGGGAATTGGAGTATATTGTGGAGAAGATTTTGGATTCTCGTGTTTCTAGACGGAAACTCCAGTATCTGGTTAAATGGAAGGGTTATGCTCAGGAAGATAATTCCTGGGTTTTTGCCTCTGATGTTCATGCTTCCGATCTTGTTCGTGCCTTTCATGCGGCTCATCCTGGTCGGCCTGGGGGCTCTGGTGAGGGTTCGGTGACCCCTCCTCAAGGGGGGGGTACTGTTGTGAATTCTGTGGCTGAATTCACTCCTGTGGTCACAAGTGGTACTGCAGCTTCTGAGCTTCCTCCCTCAGGTGTTCTGGTGAGCTCGTTAACTGCTTCATTACTTAACTCCGCCTGATGCTGCTATCCTTGCTCCTTGTCAATGTTTCAGTGTTGGATCTGAGCTTCTCCTGATTGTTCCTGTGACCTGCTGCTCTGTATAGCTAGTGCTTTTTGCTTTTTTGTTGCTTTTTTTTCTGTCCAGCTTGTCTTTTGTTTTGCTGGAAGCTCTGAGACGCAAAGGGTGTACCGCCGTGCCGTTAGTTCGGCACGGTGGGTTTTTTTTTTGCCCCCTTTGCGTGGTTTTGCTTTAGGGTTTTTTGTAATAATAATAATAATAATAATAATCTTTATTTTTATATAGCGCTAACATATTCCGCAGCGCTTTACAGTTTGCACACATTATCATCACTTTCCCCATTGGGCTCACAATCTAAATTCCCTATCAGTATGTCTGTGGAATGCCTTTTGTAGACTGCAAAGTTCGCTTTACTGTCCTCGCTCTGTCCTAGAATATCGGGCCCCACTTTGCTGAATCTATTTCATCCCTACGTTTTGTCTTTTCATCTTACTCACAGTCATTATATGTGGGGGGCTGCCTTTTCCTTTGGGGAATTTCTCTGGGGCAAGTCAGGCCTATTTTTCTATCTTCAGGCTAGCTAGTTTCTTAGGCTGTGCCGAGTTGCCTAGGTAGTTGTGAGGCGCAATCCACAGCCGCTTTTAGTTGTGTTTAGGATAGGATCAGGTGTGCAGTCTACAGAGTTTCCACGTCTCAGAGCTCGTTCTTGTATTTTTGGGTATTTGTCAGATCACTGTGTGCGCTCTGATCGCTAAGCACACTGTGTTTCTGGATTGCCTTCATAACACCTGTCATTAGCAAACATAACCCAGGCCTTAAGCCTAGCCCGCACTTGTGCCCAGGCCTTAAGCCTAGCCCGCACTTGTGCCCAGGCCTTAAGCTCAGCCTGCACTTGTGCCCAGGCCTTAAGCCTAGCCCGCACTTGTGCCCAGGCCTTAAGCCTAGCCCGCACTTTTGAGCCCCTTGAATGCTTGTTTGTTTGTTTTTGTCTTCAGCTTCATGTTGGTTATGCACATAGGGCCAGCTTTACGCTCTTCGCTCTTGTCCCCTCTGAATGCGCATGCACGACTGTAATTGGGGAAGAAGGCATTACCCATTTACGGAGGACAGACAAGAAGTGCCTGGTCGCTTGGAGCATGGGGTTATGGAGAGGCTCCGCACTGTACAACAAAGGATCTAGTCCTAAATGTCCAAGTACAGAGTAGAGGGGTGAAAGCTAGCTCTTCACCCCTATGGGTGCCTAACCCTTTATGCAAAGAGTTAGCTGTAAGTCTTAAGCCTAGCCAGCACTTGTGCCCATGCCTTAAGCCTAGCCAGCACTTGTGCCCCCTGCCTTGATCCTAGCCAGCACTGCACTTGTGCCCATGCCTTAAGCCTAGCCCGCACTTGTGCCCAGGCCTTAAGCCTAGCCTGCCCTTTTGCTCAGGCCTTAAGCCTAGCCCGCACTTGTGTCCCGGCCTTAAGCCTAGCCCCCACTTGTGCCCAGGCCTTAAGCCTAGCCCGCACTTGTGCCCAGGCCTTAAGCCTAGCCCGCACTTGTGCCCAGGCCTTAAGCCTAGCCCGCACTTGTGCCCCGGCCTTAAGCCTAGCCAGCACTTGTGCCCCGGCCTTAAGCCTAGCCCGCACTTGTGCCCAGGCCTTAAGCCTAGCCCGCACTTGTGCCCAGGCCTTAAGCCTAGCCCGCACTTGTGCCCAGGCCTTAAGCCTAGCCCGCACCTGTGCCCTGGCCTTAAGCCTAGCCCGCACCTGTGCCCCGGCCTTAAGCCTAGCCCGCACCTGAGCCCCGGCCTTAAGCCTAGCCCGCACTTGTTCCCCGGCCTTAAGCCTAGCCCGCACTTGTGCCCCGGCCTTAAGCCTAGCCCGCACTTGTGCCCCGGCCTTAAGCCTAGCCCGCACTTGTGCCCCGGCCTTAAGCCTAGCCCGCACTTGTGCCCAGGCCTTAAGCCTAGCCCGCACTTGTGCCCAGGCCTTAAGCCTAGCCGGCACTTGTGCCCAGGCCTTAGGCCTAGCCGGCACTTGTGCCCAGGCCTTAGGCCTAGCCGGCACTTGTGCCCAGGCCTTAAGCCTAGCCCGCACTTGTGCCCCGGCCTTAAGCCTAGCCCGCACTTGTGCCCCGGCCTTAAGCCTAGCCCGCACTTGTGCCCCGGCCTTAAGCCTAGCCCGCACTTGTGCCCAGGCCTTAAGCCTAGCCCGCACTTGTGCCCCGGCCTTAAGCCTAGCCCGCACCTGTGCCCCGGCCTTAAGCCTAGCCCGCACTTGTGCCCAGGCCTTAGGCCTAGCCCGCACTTGTGCCCAGGCCTTAAGCCTAGCCCGCACTTGTGCCCAGGCCTTAAGCCTAGCCCGCACTTGTGCCCAGGCCTTAAGCCTAGCCCGCACTTGTGCCCAAGGCCTTAAGCCTAGCCCGCACTTGTGCCCAGGCCTTAAGCCTAGCCCGCACTTGTGCCCCGGCCTTAAGCCTAGCCCGCACTTGTGCCCAGGCCTTAAGCCTAGCCCGCACTTTTGAGCCCCTTGAATGCTTGTTTGTTTGTTTTTGTCTTCAGCTTCATGTTGGTCATGCACATAGGGCCAGCTTTACGCTCTTCGCTCTTGTCCCCTCTGAATGCGCATGCACGACTGTAATTGGGGAAGAAGGCATTACCCATTTACGGAGGACAGACAAGAAGTGCCTGGTCGCTTGGAGCATGGGGTTATGGAGAGGCTCCGCACTGTACAACAAAGGATCTAGTCCTAAATGTCCAAGTACAGAGTAGAGGGGTGAAAGCTAGCTCTTCACCCCTATGGGTGCCTAACCCTTTATGCAAAGAGTTAGCTGTGAGTCTTAAGCCTAGCCAGCACTTGTGCCCATGCCTTAAGCCTAGCCAGCACTTCTGCCCCCTGCCTTGATCCTAGCCAGCACTGCACTTGTGCCCATGCCTTAAGCCTAGCCCGCACTTGTGCCCAGGCCTTAAGCCTAGCCCGCACTTGTGCCCAGACCTTAAGCCTAGCCTGCCCTTTTGCTCAGGCCTTAAGCCTAGCCTGCACTTGTGCCCAAGCCTTAAGCCTAGCTGGCACTTTTGCCCATGCCTTAAGCCTAGCCAGCATTTGTGCCCCCTGCCTTGATCCTAGCCAGCACTGCACTTGTGCCCAGGCCTTAAGCCTAGCCCGCACTTGTGCCCAGGCCTTAAGCCTAGCCCGCACTTGTGCCCTGGCCTTAAGCCTAGCCCGCACTTGTGCCCCGGCCTTAAGCCTAGCCCCCACTTGTGCCCAGGCCTTAAGCCTAGCCCGCACTTGTGCCCAGGCCTTAAGCCTAGCCCGCACTTGTGCCCAGGCCTTAAGCTCAGCCCGCACTTGTGCCCAGGCCTTAAGCCTAGCCCGCACTTGTGCCCAGGCCTTAAGCCTAGCCCGCACTTGTGCCCAGGCCTTAAGCCTAGCCCGCACTTTAGAGCCCCTTGAATGCTTGTTTTTTTGTTTTTGTCTTGAGCTTCATGTTGGTTATGCACATAGGGCCAGCTTTACGCTCTTCGCTCTTGTCCCCTCTGAATGCGCATGCACGACTGTAATTGGGGAAGAAGGCATTACCCATTTACGGAGGACAGACAAGAAGTGCCTGGTCGCTTGGAGCATGGGGTTATGGAGAGGCTCCGCACTCTACAACAAAGGATCTAGTCCTAAATGTCCAAGTACAGAGTAGAGGGGTGAAAGCTAGCTCTTCACCCCTATGGGTGCCTAACCCTTTATGCAAAGAGTTAGCTGTAAGTCTTAAGCCTAGCCAGCACTTGTGCCCATGCCTTAAGCCTAGCCCGCACTTGTGCCCAGGCCTTAAGCCTAGCCTGCCCTTTTGCTCAGGCCTTAAGCCTAGCCTGCACTTGTGCCCAGGCCTTAAGCCTAGCTGGCACTTGTGCCCATGCCTTAAGCCTAGCCAGCATTTGTGCCCCCTGCCTTGATCCTAGCCAGCACTGCACTTGTGCCCAGGCCTTAAGCCTAGCCCGCACTGCACTTGTGCCCAGGCCTTAAGCCTAGCCCGCACTGCACTTGTGCCCAGGCATTAAGCCTAGCCCGAACTTGTGCCCAGGCCTTAAGCCTAGCCCGCACTTTTGCCCCGGCCTTAAGCCTTGCCCGCACTTGTGCCCCGGCCTTAAGCCTAGCCCGCACTTGTGCCCCGGCCTTAAGCCTAGCCCGCACTTGTGCCCCGGCCTTAAGCCTAGCCCGCACTTGTGCCCCGGCCTTAAGCCTAGCCCGCACTTGTGCCCCGGCCTTAAGCCTAGCCCGCACTTGTGCCCCGGCCTTAAGCCTAGCCCGCACTTGTGCCCAGGCCTTAAGCCTAGCCCGCACTTGTGCCCCGGCCTTAAGCCTAGCCCGCACTTGTGCCCAGGCCTTACGCCTAGCCCGCACTTGTGCCCAGGCCTTAAGCCTAGCCCGCACTTGTGCCCCGGCCTTAAGCCTAGCCCGCACTTGTGCCCCGGCCTTAAGCCTAGCCCGCACTTGTGCCCCGGCCTTAAGCCTAGCCCGCACTTGTGCCCAGGCCTTAAGCCTAGCCCGCACTTGTGCCCCGGCCTTAAGCCTAGCCCGCACTTGTGCCCAGGCCTTAAGCCTAGCCCGCACTTGTGCCCAGGCCTTAAGCCTAGCCCGCACTTGTGCCCAGGCCTTAAGCCTAGCCCGCACTTGTGCCCAGGCCTTAAGCCTAGCCCGCACTTGTGTCCCGGCCTTAAGCCTAGCCCGCACTTGTGCCCAGGCCTTAAGCCTAGCCCGCACTTGTGCCCAGGCCTTAAGCCTAGCCCGCACTTGTGCCCAGGCCATAAGCCTAGCCCGCACTTGTGCCCAGGCCTTAAGCCTAGCCCGCACCTGTGCCCCGGCCTTAAGCCTAGCCCGCACCTGAGCCCCGGCCTTAAGCCTAGCCCGCACTTGTTCCCCGGCCTTAAGCCTAGCCCGCACTTGTGCCCCGGCCTTAAGCCTAGCCCGCACTTGTGCCCCGGCCTTAAGCCTAGCCCGCACTTGTGCCCCGGCCTTAAGCCTAGCCTGCACTTGTGCACCGGCCTTAAGCCTAGCCCGCACTTGTGCCCCGGCCTTAAGCCTAGCCCGCACTTGTGCCCAGGCCTTAAGCCTAGCCCGCACTTGTGCCCAGGCCTTAAGCCTAGCCGGCACTTGTGCCCCGGCCTTAAGCCTAGCCCGCACTTGTGCCCAGGCCTTAAGCCTAGCCCGCACTTGTGCCCTGGCCTTAAGCCTAGCCCGCACTTGTGCCCCGGCCTTATGCCTAGCCCCCACTTGTGCCCAGGCCTTAAGCCTAGCCCGCACTTGTGCCCAGGCCTTAAGCCTAGCCCGCACTTGTGCCCAGGCCTTAAGCTCAGCCCGCACTTGTGCCCAGGCCTTAAGCCTAGCCCGCACTTGTGCCCAGGCCTTAAGCCTAGCCCGCACTTGTGCCCAGGCCTTAAGCCTAGCCCGCACTTTAGAGCCCCTTGAATGCTTGTTTTTTTGTTTTTGTCTTGAGCTTCATGTTGGTTATGCACATAGGGCCAGCTTTACGCTCTTCGCTCTTGTCCCCTCTGAATGCGCATGCACGACTGTAATTGGGGAAGAAGGCATTACCCATTTACGGAAGATAGACAAGAAGTGCCTGGTCGCTTGGAGCATGGGGTTATGGAGAGGCTCCGCACTGTACAACAAAGGAACTAGTCCTAAATGTCCAAGTACAGAGTAGAGGGGTGAAAGCTAGCTCTTCACCCCTATGGGTGCCTAACCCTTTATGCAAAGAGTTAGCTGTAAGTTTTAAGCCTAGCCAGCACTTGTGCCCATGCCTTAAGCCTAGCCAGCACTTGTGCCCCCTGCCTTGATCCTAGTGAGCACTGCACTTGTGCCCATGCCTTAAGCCTAGCCCGCACTTGTGCCCAGGCCTTAAGCCTAGCCCGCACTTGTGCCCCGGCCTTAAGCCTAGCCCGCACTTGTGCCCCGGCCTTAAGCCTAGCCCGCACTTATGCCCAGGCCTTAAGCCTAGCCCGCACTTGTGCCCCGGCCTTAAGCCTAGCCCGCACTTGTGCCCAGGCCTTAAGCCTAGCCTGCACTTGTGCCCAGGCCTTAAGCCTAGCCCGCACTTGTGCCCAGGCCTTAAGCCTAGCCCGCACTTGTGCCCAGGCCTTAAGCCTAGCCCGCACTTGTGCCCAGGCCTTAAGCCTAGCCCGCACTTGTGCCCAGGCCTTAAGCCTAGCCCGCACTTGTGCACAGGCCTTAAGCCTAGCCCGCACTTGTGTCCCGGCCTTAAGCCTAGCCCCCACTTGTGCCCAGGCCTTAAGCCTAGCCCGCACTTGTGCCCAGGCCTTAAGCCTAGCCCGCACTTGTGCCCAGGCCTTAAGCCTAGCCCGCACTTGTGCCCAGGCCTTAAGCTCAGCCCGCACTTGTGCCCAGGCCTTAAGCCTAGCCCGCACTTGTGCCCAGGCCTTAAGCCTAGCCCGCACCTGTGCCCTGGCCTTAAGCCTAGCCCGCACCTGAGCCCCGGCCTTAAGCCTAGCCCGCACCTGAGCCCCGGCCTTAAGCCTAGCCCGCACCTGAGCCCCGGCCTTAAGCCTAGCCCGCACTTGTTCCCCGGCCTTAAGCCTAGCCCGCACTTGTGCCCCGGCCTTAAGCCTAGCCCGCACTTGTGCCCCGGCCTTAAGCCTAGCCCGCACTTGTGCCCCGGCCTTAAGCCTAGCCCGCACTTGTGCCCCGGCCTTAAGCCTAGCCCCCACTTGTGCCCAGGCCTTAAGCCTAGCCCGCACTTGTGCCCAGGCCTTAAGCCTAGCCCGCACTTGTGCCCAGGCCTTAAGCCTAGCCCGCACTTGTGCCCCGGCCTTAAGCCTAGCCCGCACTTGTGCCCAGGCCTTAAGCCTAGCCCGCACTTGTGCCCCGGCCTTAAGCCTAGCCCGCACTTGTGCCCCGGCCTTAAGCCTAGCCCGCACTTGTGCCCCGGCCTTAAGCCTAGCCCGCACTTGTGCCCAGGCCTTAAGCCTAGCCCGCACTTGTGCCCAGGCCTTAAGCCTAGCCCGCACTTGTGCCCAGGCCTTAAGCCTAGCCCGCACTTGTGCCCAGGCCTTAAGCCTAGCCCGCACTTGTGTCCCGGCCTTAAGCCTAGCCCCCACTTGTGCCCAGGCCTTAAGCCTAGCCCGCACTTGTGCCCAGGCCTTAACCTAGCCCGCACTTGTGCCCAGGCCTTAAGCTCAGCCCGCACTTGTGCCCAGGCCTTAAGCCTAGCCCGCACTTGTGCCCAGGCCTTAAGCCTAGCCCGCACTTGTGCCCAGGCCTTAAGCCTAGCCCGCACTTTAGAGCCCCTTGAATGCTTGTTTTTTTGTTTTTGTCTTGAGCTTCATGTTGGTTATGCACATAGGGCCAGCTTTACGCTCTTCGCTCTTGTCCCCTCTGAATGCGCATGCACGACTGTAATTGGGGAAGAAGGCATTACCCATTTACGGAGGACAGACAAGAAGTGCCTGGTCGCTTGGAGCATGGGGTTATGGAGAGGCTCCGCACTGTACAACAAAGGATCTAGTCCTAAATGTCCAAGTACAGAGTAGAGGGGTGAAAGCTAGCTATTCACCCCTATGGGTGCCTAACCCTTTATGCAAAGAGTTAGCTGTAAGTCTTAAGCCTAGCCAGCACTTGTGCCCATGCCTTAAGCCTAGCCAGCACTTGTGCCCCCTGCCTTGATCCTAGCGAGCACTGCACTTGTGCCCATGCCTTAAGCCTAGCCCGCACTTGTGCCCAGGCCTTAAGCCTAGCCTGCCCTTTTGCTCAGGCCTTAAGCCGAGCCTGCACTTGTGCCCAGGCCTTAAGCCTAGCTGGCACTTGTGCCCATGCCTTAAGCCTAGCCAGCATTTGTGCCCCCTGCCTTGATCCTAGCCAGCACTGCACTTGTGCCCAGGCCTTAAGCCTAGCCCGCACTGCACTAGTGCCCAGGCCTTAAGCCTAGCCCGCACTGCACTTGTGCCCAGGCATTAAGCCTAGCCCGAACTTGTGCCCAGGCCTTAAGCCTAGCCCGCACTTTTGCCCCGGCCTTAAGCCTTGCCCGCACTTGTGCCCCGGCCTTAAGCCTAGCCCGCACTTGTGCCCCGGCCTTAAGCCTAGCCCGCACTTGTGCCCCGGCCTTAAGCCTAGCCCGCACTTGTGCCCCGGCCTTAAGCCTAGCCCGCACTTGTGCCCCGGCCTTAAGCCTAGCCCGCACTTGTGCCCCGGCCTTAAGCCTAGCCCGCACTTGTGCCCCAGCCTTAAGCCTAGCCCGCACTTGTGCCCAGGCCTTAAGCCTAGCCCGCACTTGTGCCCAGGCCTTAAGCCTAGCCCGCACTTGTGCCCCGGCCTTAAGCCTAGCCCGCACTTGTGCCCCGGCCTTAAGCCTAGCCCGCACTTGTGCCCCGGCCTTAAGCCTAGCCCGCACTTGTGCCCCGGCCTTAAGCCTAGCCCGCACTTGTGCCCAGGCCTTAAGCCTAGCCCGCACTTGTGCCCCGGCCTTAAGCCTAGCCCGCACTTGTGCCCAGGCCTTAAGCCTAGCCCGCACTTGTGCCCAGGCCTTAAGCCTAGCCCGCACTTGTGCCCAGGCCTTAAGCCTAGCCCGCACTTGTGTCCCGGCCTTAAGCCTAGCCCCCACTTGTGCCCAGGCCTTAAGCCTAGCCCGCACTTGTGCCCAGGCCTTAAGCCTAGCCCGCACTTGTGCCCAGGCCTTAAGCCTAGCCCGCACTTGTGCCCAGGCCATAAGCCTAGCCCGCACTTGTGCCCAGGCCTTAAGCCTAGCCCGCACCTGTGCCCCGGCCTTAAGCCTAGCCCGCACCTGAGCCCCGGCCTTAAGCCTAGCCCGCACTTGTTCCCCGGCCTTAAGCCTAGCCCGCACTTGTGCCCCGGCCTTAAGCCTAGCCCGCACTTGTGCCCCGGCCTTAAGCCTAGCCCGCACTTGTGCCCCGGCCTTAAGCCTAGCCCGCACTTGTGCCCCGGCCTTAAGCCTAGCCCGCACTTGTGCACCGGCCTTAAGCCTAGCCCGCACTTGTGCCCCGGCCTTAAGCCTAGCCCGCACTTGTGCCCAGGCCTTAAGCCTAGCCGGCACTTGTGCCCAGGCCTTAAGCCTAGCCGGCACTTGTGCCCAGGCCTTAGGCCTAGCCGGCACTTGTGCCCAGGCCTTAAGCCTAGCCCGCACTTGTGCCCCGGCCTTAAGCCTAGCCCGCACTTGTGCCCCGGCCTTAAGCCTAGCCCGCACTTGTGTCCCGGCCTTAAGCCTAGCCCGCACTTGTGCCCAGGCCTTAAGCCTAGCCCGCACTTGTGCCCAGGCCTTTAGCCTAGCCCGCACTTGTGCCCCGGCCTTAAGCCTAGCCCGCACTTGTGCCCAGGCCTTAAGCCTAGCCCGCACTTGTGCCCAGGCCTTAAGCCTAGCCCGCACTTGTGCCCAGGCCTTAAGCCTAGCCCGCACTTGTGCCCAGGCCTTAAGCCTAGCCCGCACTTGTGCCCCGGCCTTAAGCCTAGCCCGCACTTGTGCCCAGGCCTTAAGCCTAGCCCGCACTTGTGCCCTGGCCTTAAGCCTAGCCCGCACTTGTGCCCCGGCCTTAAGCCTAGCCCGCACTTGTGCCCAGGCCTTAAGCCTAGCCCGCACTTGTGCCCAGGCCTTAAGCCTAGCCCGCACTTGTGCCCAGGCCTTAAGCCTAGCCCGCACTTGTGCCCAGGCCTTAAGCCTAGCCCGCACTTGTGTCCCGGCCTTAAGCCTAGCCCCCACTTGTGCCCAGGCCTTAAGCCTAGCCCCCACTTGTGCCCAGGCCTTAAGCCTAGCCCGCACTTGTGCCCAGGCCTTAAGCTCAGCCCGCACTTGTGCCCAGGCCTTAAGCCTAGCCCGCACTTGTGCCCAGGCCTTAAGCCTAGCCCGCACCTGTGCCCCGGCCTTAAGCCTAGCCCGCACTTGTTCCCCGGCCTTAAGCCTAGCCCGCACTTGTGCCCCGGCCTTAAGCCTAGCCCGCACTTGTGCCCCGGCCTTAAGCCTAGCCCGCACTTGTGCCCCGGCCTTAAGCCTAGCCCGCACTTGTGCCCCGGCCTTAAGCCTAGCCCGCACTTGTGCCCCGGCCTTAAGCCTAGCCCGCACTTGTGCCCCGGCCTTAAGCCTAGCCCCCACTTGTGCCCAGGCCTTAAGCCTAGCCCGCACTTGTGCCCAGGCCTTAAGCCTAGCCCGCACTTGTGCCCAGGCCTTAAGCCTAGCCCGCACTTGTGCCCAGGCCATAAGCCTAGCCCGCACTTGTGCCCAGGCCTTAAGCCTAGCCCGCACTTGTGCCCAGGCCTTAAGCCTAGCCCGCTCTTGTGCCCAGGCCTTAAGCCTAGCCCGCACTTGTGCCCAGGCCTTAAGCCTAGCCTGCACTTGTGTCCCGGCCTTAAGCCTAGCCCCCACTTGTGCCCAGGCCTTAAGCCTAGCCCGCACTTGTGCCCAGGCCTTAAGCCTAGCCCGCACTTGTGCCCAGGCCTTAAGCCTAGCCCGCACTTGTGCCCAGGCCTTAAGCTCAGCCCGCACTTGTGCCCAGGCCTTAAGCCTAGCCCGCACTTGTGCCCAGGCCTTAAGCCTAGCCCGCACCTGTGCCCCGGCCTTAAGCCTAGCCCGCACCTGAGCCCCGGCCTTAAGCCTAGCCCGCACCTGAGCCCCGGCCTTAAGCCTAGCCCGCACCTGAGCCCCGGCCTTAAGCCTAGCCCGCACTTGTTCCCCGGCCTTAAGCCTAGCCCGCACTTGTGCCCCGGCCTTAAGCCTAGCCCGCACTTGTGCCCCGGCCTTAAGCCTAGCCCGCACTTGTGCCCCGGCCTTAAGCCTAGCCCGCACTTGTGCCCCGGCCTTAAGCCTAGCCCCCACTTGTGCCCAGGCCTTAAGCCTAGCCCGCACTTGTGCCCAGGCCTTAAGCCTAGCCCGCACTTGTGCCCAGGCCTTAAGCCTAGCCCGCACTTGTGCCCCGGCCTTAAGCCTAGCCCGCACTTGTGCCCCGGCCTTAAGCCTAGCCCGCACTTGTGCCCAGGCCTTAAGCCTAGCCCGCACTTGTGCCCAGGCCTTAAGCCTAGCCCGCACTTGTGCCCAGGCCTTAAGCCTAGCCCGCACTTGTGCCCAGGCCTTAAGCCTAGCCCGCACTTGTGTCCCGGCCTTAAGCCTAGCCCCCACTTGTGCCCAGGCCTTAAGCCTAGCCCGCACTTGTGCCCAGGCCTTAACCTAGCCCGCACTTGTGCCCAGGCCTTAAGCTCAGCCCGCACTTGTGCCCAGGCCTTAAGCCTAGCCCGCACTTGTGCCCAGGCCTTAAGCCTAGCCCGCACTTGTGCCCAGGCCTTAAGCCTAGCCCGCACTTTAGAGCCCCTTGAATGCTTGTTTTTTTGTTTTTGTCTTGAGCTTCATGTTGGTTATGCACATAGGACCAGCTTTACGCTCTTCGCTCTTGTCCCCTCTGAATGCGCATGCACGACTGTAATTGGGGAAGAAGGCATTACCCATTTACGGAGGACAGACAAGAAGTGCCTGGTCGCTTGGAGCATGGGGTTATGGAGAGGCTCCGCACTGTACAACAAAGGATCTAGTCCTAAATGTCCAAGTACAGAGTAGAGGGGTGAAAGCTAGCTCTTCACCCCTATGGGTGCCTAACCCTTTATGCAAAGAGTTAGCTGTAAGTCTTAAGCCTAGCCAGCACTTGTGCCCAAGCCTTAAGCCTAGCCCGCACTTGTGCCCAGGCCTTAAGCCTAGCCTGCCCTTTTGCTCAGGCCTTAAGCCTAGCCTGCACTTGTGCCCAGGCCTTAAGCCTAGCTGGCACTTGTGCCCATGCCTTAAGCCTAGCCAGCATTTGTGCCCCCTGCCTTGATCCTAGCCAGCACTGCACTTGTGCCCAGGCCTTAAGCCTAGCCCGCACTGCACTTGTGCCCAGGCCTTAAGCCTAGCCCGCACTGCACTTGTGCCCAGGCATTAAGCCTAGCCCGAACTTGTGCCCAGGCCTTAAGCCTAGCCCGCACTTTTGCCCCGGCCTTAAGCCTTGCCCGCACTTGTGCCCCGGCCTTAAGCCTAGCCCGCACTTGTGCCCCGGCCTTAAGCCTAGCCCGCACTTGTGCCCCGGCCTTAAGCCTAGCCCGCACTTGTGCCCCGGCCTTAAGCCTAGCCCGCACTTGTGCCCCGGCCTTAAGCCTAGCCCGCACTTGTGCCCCGGCCTTAAGCCTAGCCCGCACTTGTGCCCAGGCCTTAAGCCTAGCCCGCACTTGTGCCCCGGCCTTAAGCCTAGCCCGCACTTGTGCCCAGGCCTTACGCCTAGCCCGCACTTGTGCCCAGGCCTTAAGCCTAGCCCGCACTTGTGCCCCGGCCTTAAGCCTAGCCCGCACTTGTGCCCCGGCCTTAAGCCTAGCCCGCACTTGTGCCCCGGCCTTAAGCCTAGCCCGCACTTGTGCCCAGGCCTTAAGCCTAGCCCGCACTTGTGCCCCGGCCTTAAGCCTAGCCCGCACTTGTGCCCAGGCCTTAAGCCTAGCCCGCACTTGTGCCCAGGCCTTAAGCTCAGCCCGCACTTGTGCCCAGGCCTTAAGCCTAGCCCGCACTTGTGCCCAGGCCTTAAGCCTAGCCCGCACCTGTGCCCCGGCCTTAAGCCTAGCCCGCACCTGAGCCCCGGCCTTAAGCCTAGCCCGCACCTGAGCCCCGGCCTTAAGCCTAGCCCGCACCTGAGCCCCGGCCTTAAGCCTAGCCCGCACTTGTTCCCCGGCCTTAAGCCTAGCCCGCACTTGTGCCCCGGCCTTAAGCCTAGCCCGCACTTGTGCCCCGGCCTTAAGCCTAGCCCGCACTTGTGCCCCGGCCTTAAGCCTAGCCCGCACTTGTGCCCCGGCCTTAAGCCTAGCCCCCACTTGTGCCCAGGCCTTAAGCCTAGCCCGCACTTGTGCCCAGGCCTTAAGCCTAGCCCGCACTTGTGCCCAGGCCTTAAGCCTAGCCCGCACTTGTGCCCCGGCCTTAAGCCTAGCCCGCACTTGTGCCCCGGCCTTAAGCCTAGCCCGCACTTGTGCCCAGGCCTTAAGCCTAGCCCGCACTTGTGCCCAGGCCTTAAGCCTAGCCCGCACTTGTGCCCAGGCCTTAAGCCTAGCCCGCACTTGTGCCCAGGCCTTAAGCCTAGCCCGCACTTGTGTCCCGGCCTTAAGCCTAGCCCCCACTTGTGCCCAGGCCTTAAGCCTAGCCCGCACTTGTGCCCAGGCCTTAACCTAGCCCGCACTTGTGCCCAGGCCTTAAGCTCAGCCCGCACTTGTGCCCAGGCCTTAAGCCTAGCCCGCACTTGTGCCCAGGCCTTAAGCCTAGCCCGCACTTGTGCCCAGGCCTTAAGCCTAGCCCGCACTTTAGAGCCCCTTGAATGCTTGTTTTTTTGTTTTTGTCTTGAGCTTCATGTTGGTTATGCACATAGGACCAGCTTTACGCTCTTCGCTCTTGTCCCCTCTGAATGCGCATGCACGACTGTAATTGGGGAAGAAGGCATTACCCATTTACGGAGGACAGACAAGAAGTGCCTGGTCGCTTGGAGCATGGGGTTATGGAGAGGCTCCGCACTGTACAACAAAGGATCTAGTCCTAAATGTCCAAGTACAGAGTAGAGGGGTGAAAGCTAGCTCTTCACCCCTATGGGTGCCTAACCCTTTATGCAAAGAGTTAGCTGTAAGTCTTAAGCCTAGCCAGCACTTGTGCCCAAGCCTTAAGCCTAGCCCGCACTTGTGCCCAGGCCTTAAGCCTAGCCTGCCCTTTTGCTCAGGCCTTAAGCCTAGCCTGCACTTGTGCCCAGGCCTTAAGCCTAGCTGGCACTTGTGCCCATGCCTTAAGCCTAGCCAGCATTTGTGCCCCCTGCCTTGATCCTAGCCAGCACTGCACTTGTGCCCAGGCCTTAAGCCTAGCCCGCACTGCACTTGTGCCCAGGCCTTAAGCCTAGCCCGCACTGCACTTGTGCCCAGGCATTAAGCCTAGCCCGAACTTGTGCCCAGGCCTTAAGCCTAGCCCGCACTTTTGCCCCGGCCTTAAGCCTTGCCCGCACTTGTGCCCCGGCCTTAAGCCTAGCCCGCACTTGTGCCCCGGCCTTAAGCCTAGCCCGCACTTGTGCCCCGGCCTTAAGCCTAGCCCGCACTTGTGCCCCGGCCTTAAGCCTAGCCCGCACTTGTGCCCCGGCCTTAAGCCTAGCCCGCACTTGTGCCCCGGCCTTAAGCCTAGCCCGCACTTGTGCCCAGGCCTTAAGCCTAGCCCGCACTTGTGCCCCGGCCTTAAGCCTAGCCCGCACTTGTGCCCAGGCCTTACGCCTAGCCCGCACTTGTGCCCAGGCCTTAAGCCTAGCCCGCACTTGTGCCCCGGCCTTAAGCCTAGCCCGCACTTGTGCCCCGGCCTTAAGCCTAGCCCGCACTTGTGCCCCGGCCTTAAGCCTAGCCCGCACTTGTGCCCAGGCCTTAAGCCTAGCCCGCACTTGTGCCCCGGCCTTAAGCCTAGCCCGCACTTGTGCCCAGGCCTTAAGCCTAGCCCGCACTTGTGCCCAGGCCTTAAGCCTAGCCCGCACTTGTGCCCAGGCCATAAGCCTAGCCCGCACTTGTGCCCAGGCCTTAAGCCTAGCCCGCACTTGTGCCCAGGCCTTAAGCCTAGCCCGCTCTTGTGCCCAGGCCTTAAGCCTAGCCCGCACTTGTGCCCAGGCCTTAAGCCTAGCCTGCACTTGTGTCCCGGCCTTAAGCCTAGCCCCCACTTGTGCCCAGGCCTTAAGCCTAGCCCGCACTTGTGCCCAGGCCTTAAGCCTAGCCCGCACTTGTGCCCAGGCCTTAAGCCTAGCCCGCACTTGTGCCCAGGCCTTAAGCTCAGCCCGCACTTGTGCCCAGGCCTTAAGCCTAGCCCGCACTTGTGCCCAGGCCTTAAGCCTAGCCCGCACCTGTGCCCCGGCCTTAAGCCTAGCCCGCACCTGAGCCCCGGCCTTAAGCCTAGCCCGCACCTGAGCCCCGGCCTTAAGCCTAGCCCGCACCTGAGCCCCGGCCTTAAGCCTAGCCCGCACTTGTTCCCCGGCCTTAAGCCTAGCCCGCACTTGTGCCCCGGCCTTAAGCCTAGCCCGCACTTGTGCCCCGGCCTTAAGCCTAGCCCGCACTTGTGCCCCGGCCTTAAGCCTAGCCCGCACTTGTGCCCCGGCCTTAAGCCTAGCCCCCACTTGTGCCCAGGCCTTAAGCCTAGCCCGCACTTGTGCCCAGGCCTTAAGCCTAGCCCGCACTTGTGCCCAGGCCTTAAGCCTAGCCCGCACTTGTGCCCCGGCCTTAAGCCTAGCCCGCACTTGTGCCCCGGCCTTAAGCCTAGCCCGCACTTGTGCCCAGGCCTTAAGCCTAGCCCGCACTTGTGCCCAGGCCTTAAGCCTAGCCCGCACTTGTGCCCAGGCCTTAAGCCTAGCCCGCACTTGTGCCCAGGCCTTAAGCCTAGCCCGCACTTGTGTCCCGGCCTTAAGCCTAGCCCCCACTTGTGCCCAGGCCTTAAGCCTAGCCCGCACTTGTGCCCAGGCCTTAACCTAGCCCGCACTTGTGCCCAGGCCTTAAGCTCAGCCCGCACTTGTGCCCAGGCCTTAAGCCTAGCCCGCACTTGTGCCCAGGCCTTAAGCCTAGCCCGCACTTGTGCCCAGGCCTTAAGCCTAGCCCGCACTTTAGAGCCCCTTGAATGCTTGTTTTTTTGTTTTTGTCTTGAGCTTCATGTTGGTTATGCACATAGGACCAGCTTTACGCTCTTCGCTCTTGTCCCCTCTGAATGCGCATGCACGACTGTAATTGGGGAAGAAGGCATTACCCATTTACGGAGGACAGACAAGAAGTGCCTGGTCGCTTGGAGCATGGGGTTATGGAGAGGCTCCGCACTGTACAACAAAGGATCTAGTCCTAAATGTCCAAGTACAGAGTAGAGGGGTGAAAGCTAGCTCTTCACCCCTATGGGTGCCTAACCCTTTATGCAAAGAGTTAGCTGTAAGTCTTAAGCCTAGCCAGCACTTGTGCCCAAGCCTTAAGCCTAGCCCGCACTTGTGCCCAGGCCTTAAGCCTAGCCTGCCCTTTTGCTCAGGCCTTAAGCCTAGCCTGCACTTGTGCCCAGGCCTTAAGCCTAGCTGGC
This sequence comes from Ranitomeya imitator, assembly GCF_032444005.1. Lineage (NCBI taxonomy): Eukaryota > Metazoa > Chordata > Amphibia > Anura > Dendrobatidae > Ranitomeya > Ranitomeya imitator. The sequence goes on from NW_027194014.1 coordinate 26,344, forward strand.
ACTTGTGCCCATGCCTTAAGCCTAGCCAGCATTTGTGCCCCCTGCCTTGATCCTAGCCAGCACTGCACTTGTGCCCAGGCCTTAAGCCTAGCCCGCACTGCACTTGTGCCCAGGCCTTAAGCCTAGCCCGCACTGCACTTGTGCCCAGGCATTAAGCCTAGCCCGAACTTGTGCCCAGGCCTTAAGCCTAGCCCGCACTTTTGCCCCGGCCTTAAGCCTTGCCCGCACTTGTGCCCCGGCCTTAAGCCTAGCCCGCACTTGTGCCCCGGCCTTAAGCCTAGCCCGCACTTGTGCCCCGGCCTTAAGCCTAGCCCGCACTTGTGCCCCGGCCTTAAGCCTAGCCCGCACTTGTGCCCCGGCCTTAAGCCTAGCCCGCACTTGTGCCCCGGCCTTAAGCCTAGCCCGCACTTGTGCCCAGGCCTTAAGCCTAGCCCGCACTTGTGCCCCGGCCTTAAGCCTAGCCCGCACTTGTGCCCAGGCCTTACGCCTAGCCCGCACTTGTGCCCAGGCCTTAAGCCTAGCCCGCACTTGTGCCCCGGCCTTAAGCCTAGCCCGCACTTGTGCCCCGGCCTTAAGCCTAGCCCGCACTTGTGCCCCGGCCTTAAGCCTAGCCCGCACTTGTGCCCAGGCCTTAAGCCTAGCCCGCACTTGTGCCCCGGCCTTAAGCCTAGCCCGCACTTGTGCCCAGGCCTTAAGCCTAGCCCGCACTTGTGCCCAGGCCTTAAGCCTAGCCCGTACTTGTGCCCAGGCCTTAAGCCTAGCCCGCACTTGTGCCCAGGCCTTAAGCCTAGCCCGCACTTGTGTCCCGGCCTTAAGCCTAGCCCCCACTTGTGCCCAGGCCTTAAGCCTAGCCCGCACTTGTGCCCAGGCCTTAAGCCTAGCCCGCACTTGTGCCCAGGCCTTAAGCCTAGCCCGCACTTGTGCCCAGGCCTTAGGCCTAGCCGGCACTTGTGCCCAGGCCTTAAGCCTAGCCCGCACTTGTGCCCCGGCCTTAAGCCTAGCCCGCACTTGTGCCCCGGCCTTAAGCCTAGCCCGCACTTGTGTCCCGGCCTTAAGCCTAGCCCGCACTTGTGCCCAGGCCTTAAGCCTAGCCCGCACTTGTGCCCAGGCCTTTAGCCGAGCCCGCACTTGTGCCCCGGCCTTAAGCCTAGCCCGCACTTGTGCCCCGGCCTTAAGCCTAGCCCGCACTTGTGCCCCGGCCTTAAGCCTAGCCCGCACTTGTGCCCCGGCCTTAAGCCTAGCCCGCACTTGTGCCCCGGCCTTAAGCCTAGCCCGCACTTGTGCCCCGGCCTTAAGCCTAGCCCGCACTTGTGCCCCGGCCTTAAGCCTAGCCCGCACTTGTGTCCCGGCCTTAAGCCTAGCCCGCACTTGTGCCCAGGCCTTAAGCCTAGCCCGCACTTGTGCCCAGGCCTTTAGCCTAGCCCGCACTTGTGCCCCGGCCTTAAGCCTAGCCCGCACTTGTGCCCAGGCCTTAAGCCTAGCCCGCACTTGTGCCCAGGCCTTAAGCCTAGCCCGCACTTGTGCCCAGGCCTTAAGCCTAGCCCGCACTTGTGCCCAGGCCTTAAGCCTAGCCCGCACTTGTGCCCCGGCCTTAAGCCTAGCCCGCACTTGTGCCCAGGCCTTAAGCCTAGCCCGCACTTGTGCCCTGGCCTTAAGCCTAGCCCGCACTTGTGCCCCGGCCTTAAGCCTAGCCCGCACTTGTGCCCAGGCCTTAAGCCTAGCCCGCACTTGTGCCCAGGCCTTAAGCCTAGCCCGCACTTGTGCCCAGGCCTTAAGCCTAGCCCGCACTTGTGCCCAGGCCTTAAGCCTAGCCCGCACTTGTGTCCCGGCCTTAAGCCTAGCCCCCACTTGTGCCCAGGCCTTAAGCCTAGCCCCCACTTGTGCCCAGGCCTTAAGCCTAGCCCGCACTTGTGCCCAGGCCTTAAGCTCAGCCCGCACTTGTGCCCAGTCCTTAAGCCTAGCCCGCACTTGTGCCCAGGCCTTAAGCCTAGCCCGCACCTGTGCCCCGGCCTTAAGCCTAGCCCGCACTTGTTCCCCGGCCTTAAGCCTAGCCCGCACTTGTGCCCCGGCCTTAAGCCTAGCCCGCACTTGTGCCCCGGCCTTAAGCCTAGCCCGCACTTGTGCCCCGGCCTTAAGCCTAGCCCGCACTTGTGCCCCGGCCTTAAGCCTAGCCCGCACTTGTGCCCCGGCCTTAAGCCTAGCCCGCACTTGTGCCCCGGCCTTAAGCCTAGCCCCCACTTGTGCCCAGGCCTTAAGCCTAGCCCGCACTTGTGCCCAGGCCTTAAGCCTAGCCCGCACTTGTGCCCAGGCCTTAAGCCTAGCCCGCACTTGTGCCCAGGCCATAAGCCTAGCCCGCACTTGTGCCCAGGCCTTAAGCCTAGCCCGCACTTGTGCCCAGGCCTTAAGCCTAGCCCGCTCTTGTGCCCAGGCCTTAAGCCTAGCCCGCACTTGTGCCCAGGCCTTAAGCCTAGCCTGCACTTGTGTCCCGGCCTTAAGCCTAGCCCCCACTTGTGCCCAGGCCTTAAGCCTAGCCCGCACTTGTGCCCAGGCCTTAAGCCTAGCCCGCACTTGTGCCCAGGCCTTAAGCCTAGCCCGCACTTGTGCCCAGGCCTTAAGCTCAGCCCGCACTTGTGCCCAGGCCTTAAGCCTAGCCCGCACTTGTGCCCAGGCCTTAAGCCTAGCCCGCACCTGTGCCCCGGCCTTAAGCCTAGCCCGCACCTGAGCCCCGGCCTTAAGCCTAGCCCGCACCTGAGCCCCGGCCTTAAGCCTAGCCCGCACCTGAGCCCCGGCCTTAAGCCTAGCCCGCACTTGTTCCCCGGCCTTAAGCCTAGCCCGCACTTGTGCCCCGGCCTTAAGCCTAGCCCGCACTTGTGCCCCGGCCTTAAGCCTAGCCCGCACTTGTGCCCCGGCCTTAAGCCTAGCCCGCACTTGTGCCCCGGCCTTAAGCCTAGCCCGCACTTGTGCCCCGGCCTTAAGCCTAGCCCCCACTTGTGCCCAGGCCTTAAGCCTAGCCCGCACTTGTGCCCAGGCCTTAAGCCTAGCCCGCACTTGTGCCCAGGCCTTAAGCCTAGCCCGCACTTGTGCCCCGGCCTTAAGCCTAGCCCGCACTTGTGCCCCGGCCTTAAGCCTAGCCCGCACTTGTGCCCAGGCCTTAAGCCTAGCCCGCACTTGTGCCCAGGCCTTAAGCCTAGCCCGCACTTGTGCCCAGGCCTTAAGCCTAGCCCGCACTTGTGCCCAGGCCTTAAGCCTAGCCCGCACTTGTGTCCCGGCCTTAAGCCTAGCCCCCACTTGTGCCCAGGCCTTAAGCCTAGCCCGCACTTGTGCCCAGGCCTTAACCTAGCCCGCACTTGTGCCCAGGCCTTAAGCTCAGCCCGCACTTGTGCCCAGGCCTTAAGCCTAGCCCGCACTTGTGCCCAGGCCTTAAGCCTAGCCCGCACTTGTGCCTAGGCCTTAAGCCTAGCCCGCACTTTAGAGCCCCTTGAATGCTTGTTTTTTTGTTTTTGTCTTGAGCTTCATGTTGGTTATGCACATAGGACCAGCTTTACGCTCTTCGCTCTTGTCCCCTCTGAATGCGCATGCACGACTGTAATTGGGGAAGAAGGCATTACCCATTTACGGAGGACAGACAAGAAGTGCCTGGTCGCTTGGAGCATGGGGTTATGGAGAGGCTCCGCACTGTACAACAAAGGATCTAGTCCTAAATGTCCAAGTACAGAGTAGAGGGGTGAAAGCTAGCTCTTCACCCCTATGGGTGCCTAACCCTTTATGCAAAGAGTTAGCTGTAAGTCTTAAGCCTAGCCAGCACTTGTGCCCAAGCCTTAAGCCTAGCCCGCACTTGTGCCCAGGCCTTAAGCCTAGCCTGCCCTTTTGCTCAGGCCTTAAGCCTAGCCTGCACTTGTGCCCAGGCCTTAAGCCTAGCTGGCACTTGTGCCCATGCCTTAAGCCTAGCCAGCATTTGTGCCCCCTGCCTTGATCCTAGCCAGCACTGCACTTGTGCCCAGGCCTTAAGCCTAGCCCGCACTGCACTTGTGCCCAGGCCTTAAGCCTAGCCCGCACTGCACTTGTGCCCAGGCATTAAGCCTAGCCCAAACTTGTGCCCAGGCCTTAAGCCTAGCCCGCACTTTTGCCCCGGCCTTAAGCCTTGCCCGCACTTGTGCCCCGGCCTTAAGCCTAGCCCGCACTTGTGCCCCGGCCTTAAGCCTAGCCCGCACTTGTGCCCCGGCCTTAAGCCTAGCCCGCACTTGTGCCCCGGCCTTAAGCCTAGCCCGCACTTGTGCCCCGGCCTTAAGCCTAGCCCGCACTTGTGCCCCGGCCTTAAGCCTAGCCCGCACTTGTGCCCAGGCCTTAAGCCTAGCCCGCACTTGTGCCCCGGCCTTAAGCCTAGCCCGCACTTGTGCCCAGGCCTTACGCCTAGCCCGCACTTGTGCCCAGGCCTTAAGCCTAGCCCGCACTTGTGCCCCGGCCTTAAGCCTAGCCCGCACTTGTGCCCCGGCCTTAAGCCTAGCCCGCACTTGTGCCCCGGCCTTAAGCCTAGCCCGCACTTGTGCCCAGGCCTTAAGCCTAGCCCGCACTTGTGCCCCGGCCTTAAGCCTAGCCCGCACTTGTGCCCAGGCCTTAAGCCTAGCCCGCACTTGTGCCCAGGCCTTAAGCCTAGCCCGTACTTGTGCCCAGGCCTTAAGCCTAGCCCGCACTTGTGCCCAGGCCTTAAGCCTAGCCCGCACTTGTGTCCCGGCCTTAAGCCTAGCCCCCACTTGTGCCCAGGCCTTAAGCCTAGCCCGCACTTGTGCCCAGGCCTTAAGCCTAGCCCGCACTTGTGCCCAGGCCTTAAGCCTAGCCCGCACTTGTGCCCAGGCCATAAGCCTAGCCCGCACTTGTGCCCAGGCCTTAAGCCTAGCCCGCACCTGTGCCCCGGCCTTAAGCCTAGCCCGCACCTGAGCCCCGGCCTTAAGCCTAGCCCGCACTTGTTCCCCGGCCTTAAGCCTAGCCCGCACTTGTGCCCCGGCCTTAAGCCTAGCCCGCACTTGTGCCCCGGCCTTAAGCCTAGCCCGCACTTGTGCCCCGGCCTTAAGCCTAGCCTGCACTTGTGCACCGGCCTTAAGCCTAGCCCGCACTTGTGCCCCGGCCTTAAGCCTAGCCCGCACTTGTGCCCAGGCCTTAAGCCTAGCCCGCACTTGTGCCCAGGCCTTAAGCCTAGCCGGCACTTGTGCCCCGGCCTTAAGCCTAGCCCGCACTTGTGCCCAGGCCTTAAGCCTAGCCCGCACTTGTGCCCTGGCCTTAAGCCTAGCCTGCACTTGTGCCCCGGCCTTAAGCCTAGCCCCCACTTGTGCCCAGGCCTTAAGCCTAGCCCGCACTTGTGCCCAGGCCTTAAGCCTAGCCCGCACTTGTGCCCAGGCCTTAAGCTCAGCCCGCACTTGTGCCCAGGCCTTAAGCCTAGCCCGCACTTGTGCCCAGGCCTTAAGCCTAGCCCGCACTTGTGCCCAGGCCTTAAGCCTAGCCCGCACTTTAGAGCCCCTTGAATGCTTGTTTTTTTGTTTTTGTCTTGAGCTTCATGTTGGTTATGCACATAGGGCCAGCTTTACGCTCTTCGCTCTTGTCCCCTCTGAATGCGCATGCACGACTGTAATTGGGGAAGAAGGCATTACCCATTTACGGAAGATAGACAAGAAGTGCCTGGTCGCTTGGAGCATGGGGTTATGGAGAGGCTCCGCACTGTACAACAAAGGAACTAGTCCTAAATGTCCAAGTACAGAGTAGAGGGGTGAAAGCTAGCTCTTCACCCCTATGGGTGCCTAACCCTTTATGCAAAGAGTTAGCTGTAAGTTTTAAGCCTAGCCAGCACTTGTGCCCATGCCTTAAGCCTAGCCAGCACTTGTGCCCCCTGCCTTGATCCTAGTGAGCACTGCACTTGTGCCCATGCCTTAAGCCTAGCCCGCACTTGTGCCCAGGCCTTAAGCCTAGCCCGCACTTGTGCCCCGGCCTTAAGCCTAGCCCGCACTTGTGCCCCGGCCTTAAGCCTAGCCCGCACTTATGCCCAGGCCTTAAGCCTAGCCCGCACTTGTGCCCCGGCCTTAAGCCTAGCCCGCACTTGTGCCCAGGCCTTAAGCCTAGCCTGCACTTGTGCCCAGGCCTTAAGCCTAGCCCGCACTTGTGCCCAGGCCTTAAGCCTAGCCCGCACTTGTGCCCAGGCCTTAAGCCTAGCCCGCACTTGTGCCCAGGCCTTAAGCCTAGCCCGCACTTGTGCCCAGGCCTTAAGCCTAGCCCGCACTTGTGCACAGGCCTTAAGCCTAGCCCGCACTTGTGTCCCGGCCTTAAGCCTAGCCCCCACTTGTGCCCAGGCCTTAAGCCTAGCCCGCACTTGTGCCCAGGCCTTAAGCCTAGCCCGCACTTGTGCCCAGGCCTTAAGCCTAGCCCGCACTTGTGCCCAGGCCTTAAGCTCAGCCCGCACTTGTGCCCAGGCTTTAAGCCTAGCCCGCACTTGTGCCCAGGCCTTAAGCCTAGCCCGCACCTGTGCCCCGGCCTTAAGCCTAGCCCGCACCTGAGCCCCGGCCTTAAGCCTAGCCCGCACCTGAGCCCCGGCCTTAAGCCTAGCCCGCACCTGAGCCCCGGCCTTAAGCCTAGCCCGCACTTGTTCCCCGGCCTTAAGCCTAGCCCGCACTTGTGCCCCGGCCTTAAGCCTAGCCCGCACTTGTGCCCCGGCCTTAAGCCTAGCCCGCACTTGTGCCCAGGCCTTAAGCCTAGCCCGCACTTGTGCCCCGGCCTTAAGCCTAGCCCCCACTTGTGCCCAGGCCTTAAGCCTAGCCCGCACTTGTGCCCAGGCCTTAAGCCTAGCCCGCACTTGTGCCCAGGCCTTAAGCCTAGCCCGCACTTGTGCCCCGGCCTTAAGCCTAGCCCGCACTTGTGCCCAGGCCTTAAGCCTAGCCCGCACTTGTGCCCCGGCCTTAAGCCTAGCCCGCACTTGTGCCCCGGCCTTAAGCCTAGCCCGCACTTGTGCCCCGGCCTTAAGCCTAGCCCGCACTTGTGCCCAGGCCTTAAGCCTAGCCCGCACTTGTGCCCAGGCCTTAAGCCTAGCCCGCACTTGTGCCCAGGCCTTAAGCCTAGCCCGCACTTGTGTCCCGGCCTTAAGCCTAGCCCCCACTTGTGCCCAGGCCTTAAGCCTAGCCCGCACTTGTGCCCAGGCCTTAACCTAGCCCGCACTTGTGCCCAGGCCTTAAGCTCAGCCCGCACTTGTGCCCAGGCCTTAAGCCTAGCCCGCACTTGTGCCCAGGCCTTAAGCCTAGCCCGCACTTGTGCCCAGGCCTTAAGCCTAGCCCGCACTTTAGAGCCCCTTGAATGCTTGTTTTTTTGTTTTTGTCTTGAGCTTCATGTTGGTTATGCACATAGGGCCAGCTTTACGCTCTTCGCTCTTGTCCCCTCTGAATGCGCATGCACGACTGTAATTGGGGAAGAAGGCATTACCCATTTACGGAGGACAGACAAGAAGTGCCTGGTCGCTTGGAGCATGGGGTTATGGAGAGGCTCCGCACTGTACAACAAAGGATCTAGTCCTAAATGTCCAAGTACAGAGTAGAGGGGTGAAAGCTAGCTCTTCACCCCTATGGGTGCCTAACCCTTTATGCAAAGAGTTAGCTGTAAGTCTTAAGCCTAGCCAGCACTTGTGCCCATGCCTTAAGCCTAGCCAGCACTTGTGCCCCCTGCCTTGATCCTAGCGAGCACTGCACTTGTGCCCATGCCTTAAGCCTAGCCCGCACTTGTGCCCAGGCCTTAAGCCTAGCCTGCCCTTTTGCTCAGGCCTTAAGCCTAGCCTGCACTTGTGCCCAGGCCTTAAGCCTAGCTGGCACTTGTGCCCATGCCTTAAGCCTAGCCAGCATTTGTGCCCCGGCCTTAAGCCTAGCCCGCACTTGTGCCCCGGCCTTAAGCCTAGCCCGCACTTGTGCCCCGGCCTTAAGCCTAGCCCGCACTTGTGCCCAGGCCTTAAGCCTAGCCCGCACTTGTGCCCCGGCCTTAAGCCTAGCCCGCACTTGTGCCCAGGCCTTAAGCCTAGCCCGCACTTGTGCCCCGGCCTTAAGCCTAGCCCGCACTTGTGCCCAGGCCTTAAGCCTAGCCCGCACTTGTGCCCAGGCCTTAAGCCTAGCCCGCACTTGTGCCCAGGCCATAAGCCTAGCCCGCACTTGTGCCCAGGCCTTAAGCCTAGCCCGCACTTGTGCCCAGGCCATAAGCCTAGCCCGCACTTGTGCCCAGGCCTTAAGCCTAGCCCGCACTTGTGCCCAGGCCTTAAGCCTAGCCCGCTCTTGTGCCCAGGCCTTAAGCCTAGCCCGCACTTGTGCCCAGGCCTTAAGCCTAGCCTGCACTTGTGTCCCGGCCTTAAGCCTAGCCCCCACTTGTGCCCAGGCCTTAAGCCTAGCCCGCACTTGTGCCCAGGCCTTAAGCCTAGCCCGCACTTGTGCCCAGGCCTTAAGCCTAGCCCGCACTTGTGCCCAGGCCTTAAGCTCAGCCCGCACTTGTGCCCAGGCCTTAAGCCTAGCCCGCACTTGTGCCCAGGCCTTAAGCCTAGCCCGCACCTGTGCCCCGGCCTTAAGCCTAGCCCGCACCTGAGCCCCGGCCTTAAGCCTAGCCCGCACCTGAGCCCCGGCCTTAAGCCTAGCCCGCACCTGAGCCCCGGCCTTAAGCCTAGCCCGCACTTGTTCCCCGGCCTTAAGCCTAGCCCGCACTTGTGCCCCGGCCTTAAGCCTAGCCCGCACTTGTGCCCCGGCCTTAAGCCTAGCCCGCACTTGTGCCCCGGCCTTAAGCCTAGCCCGCACTTGTGCCCCGGCCTTAAGCCTAGCCCCCACTTGTGCCCAGGCCTTAAGCCTAGCCCGCACTTGTGCCCAGGCCTTAAGCCTAGCCCGCACTTGTGCCCAGGCCTTAAGCCTAGCCCGCACTTGTGCCCCGGCCTTAAGCCTAGCCCGCACTTGTGCCCCGGCCTTAAGCCTAGCCCGCACTTGTGCCCAGGCCTTAAGCCTAGCCCGCACTTGTGCCCAGGCCTTAAGCCTAGCCCGCACTTGTGCCCAGGCCTTAAGCCTAGCCCGCACTTGTGCCCAGGCCTTAAGCCTAGCCCGCACTTGTGTCCCGGCCTTAAGCCTAGCCCCCACTTGTGCCCAGGCCTTAAGCCTAGCCCGCACTTGTGCCCAGGCCTTAACCTAGCCCGCACTTGTGCCCAGGCCTTAAGCTCAGCCCGCACTTGTGCCCAGGCCTTAAGCCTAGCCCGCACTTGTGCCCAGGCCTTAAGCCTAGCCCGCACTTGTGCCCAGGCCTTAAGCCTAGCCCGCACTTTAGAGCCCCTTGAATGCTTGTTTTTTTGTTTTTGTCTTGAGCTTCATGTTGGTTATGCACATAGGACCAGCTTTACGCTCTTCGCTCTTGTCCCCTCTGAATGCGCATGCACGACTGTAATTGGGGAAGAAGGCATTACCCATTTACGGAGGACAGACAAGAAGTGCCTGGTCGCTTGGAGCATGGGGTTATGGAGAGGCTCCGCACTGTACAACAAAGGATCTAGTCCTAAATGTCCAAGTACAGAGTAGAGGGGTGAAAGCTAGCTCTTCACCCCTATGGGTGCCTAACCCTTTATGCAAAGAGTTAGCTGTAAGTCTTAAGCCTAGCCAGCACTTGTGCCCAAGCCTTAAGCCTAGCCCGCACTTGTGCCCAGGCCTTAAGCCTAGCCTGCCCTTTTGCTCAGGCCTTAAGCCTAGCCTGCACTTGTGCCCAGGCCTTAAGCCTAGCTGGCACTTGTGCCCATGCCTTAAGCCTAGCCAGCATTTGTGCCCCCTGCCTTGATCCTAGCCAGCACTGCACTTGTGCCCAGGCCTTAAGCCTAGCCCGCACTGCACTTGTGCCCAGGCCTTAAGCCTAGCCCGCACTGCACTTGTGCCCAGGCATTAAGCCTAGCCCGAACTTGTGCCCAGGCCTTAAGCCTAGCCCGCACTTTTGCCCCGGCCTTAAGCCTTGCCCGCACTTGTGCCCCGGCCTTAAGCCTAGCCCGCACTTGTGCCCCGGCCTTAAGCCTAGCCCGCACTTGTGCCCCGGCCTTAAGCCTAGCCCGCACTTGTGCCCCGGCCTTAAGCCTAGCCCGCACTTGTGCCCCGGCCTTAAGCCTAGCCCGCACTTGTGCCCCGGCCTTAAGCCTAGCCCGCACTTGTGCCCAGGCCTTAAGCCTAGCCCGCACTTGTGCCCCGGCCTTAAGCCTAGCCCGCACTTGTGCCCAGGCCTTACGCCTAGCCCGCACTTGTGCCCAGGCCTTAAGCCTAGCCCGCACTTGTGACCCGGCCTTAAGCCTAGCCCGCACTTGTGCCCCGGCCTTAAGCCTAGCCCGCACTTGTGCCCCGGCCTTAAGCCTAGCCCGCACTTGTGCCCGGCCTTAAGCCTAGCCCGCACTTGTGCCCCGGCCTTAAGTTTAGCCCGCACTTGTGCCCCGGCCTTAAGCCTAGCCCGCACTTGTGCCCAGGCCTTAAGCCTAGCCCGCACTTGTGCCCAGGCCTTAAGCCTAGCCGGCACTTGTGCCCAGGCCTTAGGCCTAGCCGGCACTTGTGCCCAGGCCTTAAGCCTAGCCCGCACTTGTGCCCCGGCCTTAAGCCTAGCCCGCACTTGTGCCCCGGCCTTAAGCCTAGCCCGCACTTGTGCCCAGGCCTTAAGCCTATCCCGCACTTGTGCCCAGGCCTTAAGCCTAGCCCGCACTTGTGCCCCGGCCTTAAGCCTAGCCCGCACTTGTGCCCAGGCCTTAAGCCTAGCCCGCACTTGTGCCCAGGCCTTAAGCCTAGCCCGCACTTGTGCCCAGGCCTTAAGCCTAGCCCGCACTTGTGCCCAGGCCTTAAGCCTAGCCCGCACTTGTGCCCAGGCCTTAAGCCTAGCCCGCACTTGTGCCCAGGCCTTAAGCCTAGCCCTTAAGCCTAGCCCGCACTTGTGCCCAGGCCTTAAGCCTAGCCCTTAAGCCTAGCCCGCACTTGTGCCCAGGCCTTAAGCTCAGCCCGCACTTGTGCCCAGGCCTTAAGCCTAGCCCGCACTTGTGCCCAGGCCTTAAGCCTAGCCCGCACTTTAGAGCCCCTTGAATGCTTGTTTTTTTGTTTTTGTCTTGAGCTTCATGTTGGTTATGCACATAGGGCCAGCTTTACGCTCTTCGCTCTTGTCCCCTCTGAATGCGCATGCACGACTGTAATTGGGGAAGAAGGCATTACCCATTTACGGAAGATAGACAAGAAGTGCCTGGTCGCTTGGAGCATGGGGTTATGGAGAGGCTCCGCACTGTACAACAAAGGAACTAGTCCTAAATGTCCAAGTACAGAGTAGAGGGGTGAAAGCTAGCTCTTCACCCCTATGGGTGCCTAACCCTTTATGCAAAGAGTTAGCTGTAAGTTTTAAGCCTAGCCAGCACTTGTGCCCATGCCTTAAGCCTAGCCAGCACTTGTGCCCCCTGCCTTGATCCTAGTGAGCACTGCACTTGTGCCCATGCCTTAAGCCTAGCCCGCACTTGTGCCCAGGCCTTAAGCCTAGCCCGCACTTGTGCCCCGGCCTTAAGCCTAGCCCGCACTTGTGCCCCGGCCTTAAGCCTAGCCCGCACTTATGCCCAGGCCTTAAGCCTAGCCCGCACTTGTGCCCCGGCCTTAAGCCTAGCCCGCACTTGTGCCCAGGCCTTAAGCCTAGCCCGCACTTGTGCCCAGGCCTTAAGCCTAGCCCGCACTTGTGCCCAGGCCTTAAGCCTAGCCCGCACTTGTGCCCAGGCCTTAAGCCTAGCCCGCACTTGTGCCCAGGCCTTAAGCCTAGCCCGCACTTGTGCACAGGCCTTAAGCCTAGCCCGCACTTGTGTCCCGGCCTTAAGCCTAGCCCCCACTTGTGCCCAGGCCTTAAGCCTAGCCCGCACTTGTGCCCAGGCCTTAAGCCTAGCCCCCACTTGTGCCCAGGCCTTAAGCCTAGCCCGCACTTGTGCCCAGGCCTTAAGCCTAGCCCGCACTTGTGCCCAGGCCTTAAGCCTAGCCCGCACTTGTGCCCAGGCCTTAAGCTCAGCCCGCACTTGTGCCCAGGCCTTAAGCCTAGCCCGCACTTGTGCCCAGGCCTTAAGCCTAGCCCGCACTTGTGCCCCGGCCTTAAGCCTAGCCCGCACTTGTGCCCCGGCCTTAAGCCTAGCCCGCACTTGTGCCCCGGCCTTAAGCCTAGCCCGCACTTGTGCCCCGGCCTTAAGCCTAGCCCGCACTTGTGCCCCGGCCTTAAGCCTAGCCCGCACTTGTGCCCAGGCCTTAAGCCTAGCCCGCACTTGTGCCCCGGCCTTAAGCCTAGCCCGCACTTGTGCCCAGGCCTTACGCCTAGCCCGCACTTGTGCCCAGGCCTTAAGCCTAGCCCGCACTTGTGCCCCGGCCTTAAGCCTAGCCCGCACTTGTGCCCCGGCCTTAAGCCTAGCCCGCACTTGTGCCCCGGCCTTAAGCCTAGCCCGCACTTGTGCCCAGGCCTTAAGCCTAGCCCGCACTTGTGCCCCGGCCTTAAGCCTAGCCCGCACTTGTGCCCAGGCCTTAAGCCTAGCCCGCACTTGTGCCCAGGCCTTAAGCTCAGCCCGCACTTGTGCCCAGGCCTTAAGCCTAGCCCGCACTTGTGCCCAGGCCTTAAGCCTAGCCCGCACCTGTGCCCCGGCCTTAAGCCTAGCCCGCACCTGAGCCCCGGCCTTAAGCCTAGCCCGCACCTGAGCCCCGGCCTTAAGCCTAGCCCGCACCTGAGCCCCGGCCTTAAGCCTAGCCCGCACTTGTTCCCCGGCCTTAAGCCTAGCCCGCACTTGTGCCCCGGCCTTAAGCCTAGCCCGCACTTGTGCCCCGGCCTTAAGCCTAGCCCGCACTTGTGCCCCGGCCTTAAGCCTAGCCCGCACTTGTGCCCCGGCCTTAAGCCTAGCCCCCACTTGTGCCCAGGCCTTAAGCCTAGCCCGCACTTGTGCCCAGGCCTTAAGCCTAGCCCGCACTTGTGCCCAGGCCTTAAGCCTAGCCCGCACTTGTGCCCCGGCCTTAAGCCTAGCCCGCACTTGTGCCCCGGCCTTAAGCCTAGCCCGCACTTGTGCCCAGGCCTTAAGCCTAGCCCGCACTTGTGCCCAGGCCTTAAGCCTAGCCCGCACTTGTGCCCAGGCCTTAAGCCTAGCCCGCACTTGTGCCCAGGCCTTAAGCCTAGCCCGCACTTGTGTCCCGGCCTTAAGCCTAGCCCCCACTTGTGCCCAGGCCTTAAGCCTAGCCCGCACTTGTGCCCAGGCCTTAACCTAGCCCGCACTTGTGCCCAGGCCTTAAGCTCAGCCCGCACTTGTGCCCAGGCCTTAAGCCTAGCCCGCACTTGTGCCCAGGCCTTAAGCCTAGCCCGCACTTGTGCCCAGGCCTTAAGCCTAGCCCGCACTTTAGAGCCCCTTGAATGCTTGTTTTTTTGTTTTTGTCTTGAGCTTCATGTTGGTTATGCACATAGGACCAGCTTTACGCTCTTCGCTCTTGTCCCCTCTGAATGCGCATGCACGACTGTAATTGGGGAAGAAGGCATTACCCATTTACGGAGGACAGACAAGAAGTGCCTGGTCGCTTGGAGCATGGGGTTATGGAGAGGCTCCGCACTGTACAACAAAGGATCTAGTCCTAAATGTCCAAGTACAGAGTAGAGGGGTGAAAGCTAGCTCTTCACCCCTATGGGTGCCTAACCCTTTATGCAAAGAGTTAGCTGTAAGTCTTAAGCCTAGCCAGCACTTGTGCCCAAGCCTTAAGCCTAGCCCGCACTTGTGCCCAGGCCTTAAGCCTAGCCTGCCCTTTTGCTCAGGCCTTAAGCCTAGCCTGCACTTGTGCCCAGGCCTTAAGCCTAGCTGGCACTTGTGCCCATGCCTTAAGCCTAGCCAGCATTTGTGCCCCCTGCCTTGATCCTAGCCAGCACTGCACTTGTGCCCAGGCCTTAAGCCTAGCCCGCACTGCACTTGTGCCCAGGCCTTAAGCCTAGCCCGCACTGCACTTGTGCCCAGGCATTAAGCCTAGCCCGAACTTGTGCCCAGGCCTTAAGCCTAGCCCGCACTTTTGCCCCGGCCTTAAGCCTTGCCCGCACTTGTGCCCCGGCCTTAAGCCTAGCCCGCACTTGTGCCCCGGCCTTAAGCCTAGCCCGCACTTGTGCCCCGGCCTTAAGCCTAGCCCGCACTTGTGCCCCGGCCTTAAGCCTAGCCCGCACTTGTGCCCCGGCCTTAAGCCTAGCCCGCACTTGTGCCCCGGCCTTAAGCCTAGCCCGCACTTGTGCCCAGGCCTTAAGCCTAGCCCGCACTTGTGCCCCGGCCTTAAGCCTAGCCCGCACTTGTGCCCAGGCCTTACGCCTAGCCCGCACTTGTGCCCAGGCCTTAAGCCTAGCCCGCACTTGTGCCCCGGCCTTAAGCCTAGCCCGCACTTGTGCCCCGGCCTTAAGCCTAGCCCGCACTTGTGCCCCGGCCTTAAGCCTAGCCCGCACTTGTGCCCAGGCCTTAAGCCTAGCCCGCACTTGTGCCCCGGCCTTAAGCCTAGCCCGCACTTGTGCCCAGGCCTTAAGCCTAGCCCGCACTTGTGCCCAGGCCTTAAGCCTAGCCCGCACTTGTGCCCAGGCCATAAGCCTAGCCCGCACTTGTGCCCAGGCCTTAAGCCTAGCCCGCACTTGTGCCCAGGCCTTAAGCCTAGCCCGCTCTTGTGCCCAGGCCTTAAGCCTAGCCCGCACTTGTGCCCAGGCCTTAAGCCTAGCCTGCACTTGTGTCCCGGCCTTAAGCCTAGCCCCCACTTGTGCCCAGGCCTTAAGCCTAGCCCGCACTTGTGCCCAGGCCTTAAGCCTAGCCCGCACTTGTGCCCAGGCCTTAAGCCTAGCCCGCACTTGTGCCCAGGCCTTAAGCTCAGCCCGCACTTGTGCCCAGGCCTTAAGCCTAGCCCGCACTTGTGCCCAGGCCTTAAGCCTAGCCCGCACCTGTGCCCCGGCCTTAAGCCTAGCCCGCACCTGAGCCCCGGCCTTAAGCCTAGCCCGCACCTGAGCCCCGGCCTTAAGCCTAGCCCGCACCTGAGCCCCGGCCTTAAGCCTAGCCCGCACTTGTTCCCCGGCCTTAAGCCTAGCCCGCACTTGTGCCCCGGCCTTAAGCCTAGCCCGCACTTGTGCCCCGGCCTTAAGCCTAGCCCGCACTTGTGCCCCGGCCTTAAGCCTAGCCCGCACTTGTGCCCCGGCCTTAAGCCTAGCCCCCACTTGTGCCCAGGCCTTAAGCCTAGCCCGCACTTGTGCCCAGGCCTTAAGCCTAGCCCGCACTTGTGCCCAGGCCTTAAGCCTAGCCCGCACTTGTGCCCCGGCCTTAAGCCTAGCCCGCACTTGTGCCCCGGCCTTAAGCCTAGCCCGCACTTGTGCCCAGGCCTTAAGCCTAGCCCGCACTTGTGCCCAGGCCTTAAGCCTAGCCCGCACTTGTGCCCAGGCCTTAAGCCTAGCCCGCACTTGTGCCCAGGCCTTAAGCCTAGCCCGCACTTGTGTCCCGGCCTTAAGCCTAGCCCCCACTTGTGCCCAGGCCTTAAGCCTAGCCCGCACTTGTGCCCAGGCCTTAACCTAGCCCGCACTTGTGCCCAGGCCTTAAGCTCAGCCCGCACTTGTGCCCAGGCCTTAAGCCTAGCCCGCACTTGTGCCCAGGCCTTAAGCCTAGCCCGCACTTGTGCCCAGGCCTTAAGCCTAGCCCGCACTTTAGAGCCCCTTGAATGCTTGTTTTTTTGTTTTTGTCTTGAGCTTCATGTTGGTTATGCACATAGGACCAGCTTTACGCTCTTCGCTCTTGTCCCCTCTGAATGCGCATGCACGACTGTAATTGGGGAAGAAGGCATTACCCATTTACGGAGGACAGACAAGAAGTGCCTGGTCGCTTGGAGCATGGGGTTATGGAGAGGCTCCGCACTGTACAACAAAGGATCTAGTCCTAAATGTCCAAGTACAGAGTAGAGGGGTGAAAGCTAGCTCTTCACCCCTATGGGTGCCTAACCCTTTATGCAAAGAGTTAGCTGTAAGTCTTAAGCCTAGCCAGCACTTGTGCCCAAGCCTTAAGCCTAGCCCGCACTTGTGCCCAGGCCTTAAGCCTAGCCTGCCCTTTTGCTCAGGCCTTAAGCCTAGCCTGCACTTGTGCCCAGGCCTTAAGCCTAGCTGGCACTTGTGCCCATGCCTTAAGCCTAGCCAGCATTTGTGCCCCCTGCCTTGATCCTAGCCAGCACTGCACTTGTGCCCAGGCCTTAAGCCTAGCCCGCACTGCACTTGTGCCCAGGCCTTAAGCCTAGCCCGCACTGCACTTGTGCCCAGGCATTAAGCCTAGCCCGAACTTGTGCCCAGGCCTTAAGCCTAGCCCGCACTTTTGCCCCGGCCTTAAGCCTTGCCCGCACTTGTGCCCCGGCCTTAAGCCTAGCCCGCACTTGTGCCCCGGCCTTAAGCCTAGCCCGCACTTGTGCCCCGGCCTTAAGCCTAGCCCGCACTTGTGCCCCGGCCTTAAGCCTAGCCCGCACTTGTGCCCCGGCCTTAAGCCTAGCCCGCACTTGTGCCCCGGCCTTAAGCCTAGCCCGCACTTGTGCCCAGGCCTTAAGCCTAGCCCGCACTTGTGCCCCGGCCTTAAGCCTAGCCCGCACTTGTGCCCAGGCCTTACGCCTAGCCCGCACTTGTGCCCAGGCCTTAAGCCTAGCCCGCACTTGTGACCCGGCCTTAAGCCTAGCCCGCACTTGTGCCCCGGCCTTAAGCCTAGCCCGCACTTGTGCCCCGGCCTTAAGCCTAGCCCGCACTTGTGCCCGGCCTTAAGCCTAGCCCGCACTTGTGCCCCGGCCTTAAGTTTAGCCCGCACTTGTGCCCCGGCCTTAAGCCTAGCCCGCACTTGTGCCCAGGCCTTAAGCCTAGCCCGCACTTGTGCCCAGGCCTTAAGCCTAGCCGGCACTTGTGCCCAGGCCTTAGGCCTAGCCGGCACTTGTGCCCAGGCCTTAAGCCTAGCCCGCACTTGTGCCCCGGCCTTAAGCCTAGCCCGCACTTGTGCCCCGGCCTTAAGCCTAGCCCGCACTTGTGCCCAGGCCTTAAGCCTAGCCCGCACTTGTGCCCAGGCCTTAAGCCTAGCCCGCACTTGTGCCCCGGCCTTAAGCCTAGCCCGCACTTGTGCCCAGGCCTTAAGCCTAGCCCGCACTTGTGCCCAGGCCTTAAGCCTAGCCCGCACTTGTGCCCAGGCCTTAAGCCTAGCCCGCACTTGTGCCCAGGCCTTAAGCCTAGCCCGCACTTGTGCCCAGGCCTTAAGCCTAGCCCGCACTTGTGCCCAGGCCTTAAGCCTAGCCCTTAAGCCTAGCCCGCACTTGTGCCCAGGCCTTAAGCCTAGCCCTTAAGCCTAGCCCGCACTTGTGCCCAGGCCTTAAGCTCAGCCCGCACTTGTGCCCAGGCCTTAAGCCTAGCCCGCACTTGTGCCCAGGCCTTAAGCCTAGCCCGCACTTTAGAGCCCCTTGAATGCTTGTTTTTTTGTTTTTGTCTTGAGCTTCATGTTGGTTATGCACATAGGGCCAGCTTTACGCTCTTCGCTCTTGTCCCCTCTGAATGCGCATGCACGACTGTAATTGGGGAAGAAGGCATTACCCATTTACGGAAGATAGACAAGAAGTGCCTGGTCGCTTGGAGCATGGGGTTATGGAGAGGCTCCGCACTGTACAACAAAGGAACTAGTCCTAAATGTCCAAGTACAGAGTAGAGGGGTGAAAGCTAGCTCTTCACCCCTATGGGTGCCTAACCCTTTATGCAAAGAGTTAGCTGTAAGTTTTAAGCCTAGCCAGCACTTGTGCCCATGCCTTAAGCCTAGCCAGCACTTGTGCCCCCTGCCTTGATCCTAGTGAGCACTGCACTTGTGCCCATGCCTTAAGCCTAGCCCGCACTTGTGCCCAGGCCTTAAGCCTAGCCCGCACTTGTGCCCCGGCCTTAAGCCTAGCCCGCACTTGTGCCCCGGCCTTAAGCCTAGCCCGCACTTATGCCCAGGCCTTAAGCCTAGCCCGCACTTGTGCCCCGGCCTTAAGCCTAGCCCGCACTTGTGCCCAGGCCTTAAGCCTAGCCCGCACTTGTGCCCAGGCCTTAAGCCTAGCCCGCACTTGTGCCCAGGCCTTAAGCCTAGCCCGCACTTGTGCCCAGGCCTTAAGCCTAGCCCGCACTTGTGCCCAGGCCTTAAGCCTAGCCCGCACTTGTGCACAGGCCTTAAGCCTAGCCCGCACTTGTGTCCCGGCCTTAAGCCTAGCCCCCACTTGTGCCCAGGCCTTAAGCCTAGCCCGCACTTGTGCCCAGGCCTTAAGCCTAGCCCGCACTTGTGCCCAGGCCTTAAGCCTAGCCCGCACTTGTGCCCAGGCCTTAAGCTCAGCCCGCACTTGTGCCCAGGCCTTAAGCCTAGCCCGCACTTGTGCCCAGGCCTTAAGCCTAGCCCGCACCTGTGCCCCGGCCTTAAGCCTAGCCCGCACCTGAGCCCCGGCCTTAAGCCTAGCCCGCACCTGAGCCCCGGCCTTAAGCCTAGCCCGCACCTGAGCCCCGGCCTTAAGCCTAGCCCGCACTTGTTCCCCGGCCTTAAGCCTAGCCCGCACTTGTGCCCCGGCCTTAAGCCTAGCCCGCACTTGTGCCCCGGCCTTAAGCCTAGCCCGCACTTGTGCCCCGGCCTTAAGCCTAGCCCGCACTTGTGCCCCGGCCTTAAGCCTAGCCCCCACTTGTGCCCAGGCCTTAAGCCTAGCCCGCACTTGTGCCCAGGCCTTAAGCCTAGCCCGCACTTGTGCCCAGGCCTTAAGCCTAGCCCGCACTTGTGCCCCGGCCTTAAGCCTAGCCCGCACTTGTGCCCAGGCCTTAAGCCTAGCCCGCACTTGTGCCCCGGCCTTAAGCCTAGCCCGCACTTGTGCCCCGGCCTTAAGCCTAGCCCGCACTTGTGCCCAGGCCTTAAGCCTAGCCCGCACTTGTGCCCAGGCCTTAAGCCTAGCCCGCACTTGTGCCCAGGCCTTAAGCCTAGCCCGCACTTGTGCCCAGGCCTTAAGCCTAGCCCGCACTTGTGTCCCGGCCTTAAGCCTAGCCCCCACTTGTGCCCAGGCCTTAAGCCTAGCCCGCACTTGTGCCCAGGCCTTAACCTAGCCCGCACTTGTGCCCAGGCCTTAAGCTCAGCCCGCACTTGTGCCCAGGCCTTAAGCCTAGCCCGCACTTGTGCCCAGGCCTTAAGCCTAGCCCGCACTTGTGCCCAGGCCTTAAGCCTAGCCCGCACTTTAGAGCCCCTTGAATGCTTGTTTTTTTGTTTTTGTCTTGAGCTTCATGTTGGTTATGCACATAGGGCCAGCTTTACGCTCTTCGCTCTTGTCCCCTCTGAATGCGCATGCACGACTGTAATTGGGGAAGAAGGCATTACCCATTTACGGAGGACAGACAAGAAGTGCCTGGTCGCTTGGAGCATGGGGTTATGGAGAGGCTCCGCACTCTACAACAAAGGATCTAGTCCTAAATGTCCAAGTACAGAGTAGAGGGGTGAAAGCTAGCTCTTCACCCCTATGGGTGCCTAACCCTTTATGCAAAGAGTTAGCTGTAAGTCTTAAGCCTAGCCAGCACTTGTGCCCATGCCTTAAGCCTAGCCCGCACTTGTGCCCAGGCCTTAAGCCTAGCCTGCCCTTTTGCTCAGGCCTTAAGCCTAGCCTGCACTTGTGCCCAGGCCTTAAGCCTAGCTGGCACTTGTGCCCATGCCTTAAGCCTAGCCAGCATTTGTGCCCCCTGCCTTGATCCTAGCCAGCACTGCACTTGTGCCCAGGCCTTAAGCCTAGCCCGCACTGCACTTGTGCCCAGGCCTTAAGCCTAGCCCGCACTGCACTTGTGCCCAGGCATTAAGCCTAGCCCGAACTTGTGCCCAGGCCTTAAGCCTAGCCCGCACTTTTGCCCCGGCCTTAAGCCTTGCCCGCACTTGTGCCCCGGCCTTAAGCCTAGCCCGCACTTGTGCCCCGGCCTTAAGCCTAGCCCGCACTTGTGCCCCGGCCTTAAGCCTAGCCCGCACTTGTGCCCCGGCCTTAAGCCTAGCCCGCACTTGTGCCCCGGCCTTAAGCCTAGCCCGCACTTGTGCCCCGGCCTTAAGCCTAGCCCGCACTTGTGCCCAGGCCTTAAGCCTAGCCCGCACTTGTGCCCCGGCCTTAAGCCTAGCCCGCACTTGTGCCCAGGCCTTACGCCTAGCCCGCACTTGTGCCCAGGCCTTAAGCCTAGCCCGCACTTGTGCCCCGGCCTTAAGCCTAGCCCGCACTTGTGCCCCGGCCTTAAGCCTAGCCCGCACTTGTGCCCCGGCCTTAAGCCTAGCCCGCACTTGTGCCCAGGCCTTAAGCCTAGCCCGCACTTGTGCCCCGGCCTTAAGCCTAGCCCGCACTTGTGCCCAGGCCTTAAGCCTAGCCCGCACTTGTGCCCAGGCCTTAAGCCTAGCCCGCACTTGTGCCCAGGCCTTAAGCCTAGCCCGCACTTGTGCCCAGGCCTTAAGCCTAGCCCGCACTTGTGTCCCGGCCTTAAGCCTAGCCCGCACTTGTGCCCAGGCCTTAAGCCTAGCCCGCACTTGTGCCCAGGCCTTAAGCCTAGCCCGCACTTGTGCCCAGGCCATAAGCCTAGCCCGCACTTGTGCCCAGGCCTTAAGCCTAGCCCGCACCTGTGCCCCGGCCTTAAGCCTAGCCCGCACCTGAGCCCCGGCCTTAAGCCTAGCCCGCACTTGTTCCCCGGCCTTAAGCCTAGCCCGCACTTGTGCCCCGGCCTTAAGCCTAGCCCGCACTTGTGCCCCGGCCTTAAGCCTAGCCCGCACTTGTGCCCCGGCCTTAAGCCTAGCCTGCACTTGTGCACCGGCCTTAAGCCTAGCCCGCACTTGTGCCCCGGCCTTAAGCCTAGCCCGCACTTGTGCCCAGGCCTTAAGCCTAGCCCGCACTTGTGCCCAGGCCTTAAGCCTAGCCGGCACTTGTGCCCCGGCCTTAAGCCTAGCCCGCACTTGTGCCCAGGCCTTAAGCCTAGCCCGCACTTGTGCCCTGGCCTTAAGCCTAGCCCGCACTTGTGCCCCGGCCTTATGCCTAGCCCCCACTTGTGCCCAGGCCTTAAGCCTAGCCCGCACTTGTGCCCAGGCCTTAAGCCTAGCCCGCACTTGTGCCCAGGCCTTAAGCTCAGCCCGCACTTGTGCCCAGGCCTTAAGCCTAGCCCGCACTTGTGCCCAGGCCTTAAGCCTAGCCCGCACTTGTGCCCAGGCCTTAAGCCTAGCCCGCACTTTAGAGCCCCTTGAATGCTTGTTTTTTTGTTTTTGTCTTGAGCTTCATGTTGGTTATGCACATAGGGCCAGCTTTACGCTCTTCGCTCTTGTCCCCTCTGAATGCGCATGCACGACTGTAATTGGGGAAGAAGGCATTACCCATTTACGGAAGATAGACAAGAAGTGCCTGGTCGCTTGGAGCATGGGGTTATGGAGAGGCTCCGCACTGTACAACAAAGGAACTAGTCCTAAATGTCCAAGTACAGAGTAGAGGGGTGAAAGCTAGCTCTTCACCCCTATGGGTGCCTAACCCTTTATGCAAAGAGTTAGCTGTAAGTTTTAAGCCTAGCCAGCACTTGTGCCCATGCCTTAAGCCTAGCCAGCACTTGTGCCCCCTGCCTTGATCCTAGTGAGCACTGCACTTGTGCCCATGCCTTAAGCCTAGCCCGCACTTGTGCCCAGGCCTTAAGCCTAGCCCGCACTTGTGCCCCGGCCTTAAGCCTAGCCCGCACTTGTGCCCCGGCCTTAAGCCTAGCCCGCACTTATGCCCAGGCCTTAAGCCTAGCCCGCACTTGTGCCCCGGCCTTAAGCCTAGCCCGCACTTGTGCCCAGGCCTTAAGCCTAGCCTGCACTTGTGCCCAGGCCTTAAGCCTAGCCCGCACTTGTGCCCAGGCCTTAAGCCTAGCCCGCACTTGTGCCCAGGCCTTAAGCCTAGCCCGCACTTGTGCCCAGGCCTTAAGCCTAGCCCGCACTTGTGCCCAGGCCTTAAGCCTAGCCCGCACTTGTGCACAGGCCTTAAGCCTAGCCCGCACTTGTGTCCCGGCCTTAAGCCTAGCCCCCACTTGTGCCCAGGCCTTAAGCCTAGCCCGCACTTGTGCCCAGGCCTTAAGCCTAGCCCGCACTTGTGCCCAGGCCTTAAGCCTAGCCCGCACTTGTGCCCAGGCCTTAAGCTCAGCCCGCACTTGTGCCCAGGCCTTAAGCCTAGCCCGCACTTGTGCCCAGGCCTTAAGCCTAGCCCGCACCTGTGCCCTGGCCTTAAGCCTAGCCCGCACCTGAGCCCCGGCCTTAAGCCTAGCCCGCACCTGAGCCCCGGCCTTAAGCCTAGCCCGCACCTGAGCCCCGGCCTTAAGCCTAGCCCGCACTTGTTCCCCGGCCTTAAGCCTAGCCCGCACTTGTGCCCCGGCCTTAAGCCTAGCCCGCACTTGTGCCCCGGCCTTAAGCCTAGCCCGCACTTGTGCCCCGGCCTTAAGCCTAGCCCGCACTTGTGCCCCGGCCTTAAGCCTAGCCCCCACTTGTGCCCAGGCCTTAAGCCTAGCCCGCACTTGTGCCCAGGCCTTAAGCCTAGCCCGCACTTGTGCCCAGGCCTTAAGCCTAGCCCGCACTTGTGCCCCGGCCTTAAGCCTAGCCCGCACTTGTGCCCAGGCCTTAAGCCTAGCCCGCACTTGTGCCCCGGCCTTAAGCCTAGCCCGCACTTGTGCCCCGGCCTTAAGCCTAGCCCGCACTTGTGCCCCGGCCTTAAGCCTAGCCCGCACTTGTGCCCAGGCCTTAAGCCTAGCCCGCACTTGTGCCCAGGCCTTAAGCCTAGCCCGCACTTGTGCCCAGGCCTTAAGCCTAGCCCGCACTTGTGCCCAGGCCTTAAGCCTAGCCCGCACTTGTGTCCCGGCCTTAAGCCTAGCCCCCACTTGTGCCCAGGCCTTAAGCCTAGCCCGCACTTGTGCCCAGGCCTTAACCTAGCCCGCACTTGTGCCCAGGCCTTAAGCTCAGCCCGCACTTGTGCCCAGGCCTTAAGCCTAGCCCGCACTTGTGCCCAGGCCTTAAGCCTAGCCCGCACTTGTGCCCAGGCCTTAAGCCTAGCCCGCACTTTAGAGCCCCTTGAATGCTTGTTTTTTTGTTTTTGTCTTGAGCTTCATGTTGGTTATGCACATAGGGCCAGCTTTACGCTCTTCGCTCTTGTCCCCTCTGAATGCGCATGCACGACTGTAATTGGGGAAGAAGGCATTACCCATTTACGGAGGACAGACAAGAAGTGCCTGGTCGCTTGGAGCATGGGGTTATGGAGAGGCTCCGCACTGTACAACAAAGGATCTAGTCCTAAATGTCCAAGTACAGAGTAGAGGGGTGAAAGCTAGCTATTCACCCCTATGGGTGCCTAACCCTTTATGCAAAGAGTTAGCTGTAAGTCTTAAGCCTAGCCAGCACTTGTGCCCATGCCTTAAGCCTAGCCAGCACTTGTGCCCCCTGCCTTGATCCTAGCGAGCACTGCACTTGTGCCCATGCCTTAAGCCTAGCCCGCACTTGTGCCCAGGCCTTAAGCCTAGCCTGCCCTTTTGCTCAGGCCTTAAGCCGAGCCTGCACTTGTGCCCAGGCCTTAAGCCTAGCTGGCACTTGTGCCCATGCCTTAAGCCTAGCCAGCATTTGTGCCCCCTGCCTTGATCCTAGCCAGCACTGCACTTGTGCCCAGGCCTTAAGCCTAGCCCGCACTGCACTAGTGCCCAGGCCTTAAGCCTAGCCCGCACTGCACTTGTGCCCAGGCATTAAGCCTAGCCCGAACTTGTGCCCAGGCCTTAAGCCTAGCCCGCACTTTTGCCCCGGCCTTAAGCCTTGCCCGCACTTGTGCCCCGGCCTTAAGCCTAGCCCGCACTTGTGCCCCGGCCTTAAGCCTAGCCCGCACTTGTGCCCCGGCCTTAAGCCTAGCCCGCACTTGTGCCCCGGCCTTAAGCCTAGCCCGCACTTGTGCCCCGGCCTTAAGCCTAGCCCGCACTTGTGCCCCGGCCTTAAGCCTAGCCCGCACTTGTGCCCCAGCCTTAAGCCTAGCCCGCACTTGTGCCCAGGCCTTAAGCCTAGCCCGCACTTGTGCCCAGGCCTTAAGCCTAGCCCGCACTTGTGCCCCGGCCTTAAGCCTAGCCCGCACTTGTGCCCCGGCCTTAAGCCTAGCCCGCACTTGTGCCCCGGCCTTAAGCCTAGCCCGCACTTGTGCCCCGGCCTTAAGCCTAGCCCGCACTTGTGCCCAGGCCTTAAGCCTAGCCCGCACTTGTGCCCCGGCCTTAAGCCTAGCCCGCACTTGTGCCCAGGCCTTAAGCCTAGCCCGCACTTGTGCCCAGGCCTTAAGCCTAGCCCGCACTTGTGCCCAGGCCTTAAGCCTAGCCCGCACTTGTGTCCCGGCCTTAAGCCTAGCCCCCACTTGTGCCCAGGCCTTAAGCCTAGCCCGCACTTGTGCCCAGGCCTTAAGCCTAGCCCGCACTTGTGCCCAGGCCTTAAGCCTAGCCCGCACTTGTGCCCAGGCCATAAGCCTAGCCCGCACTTGTGCCCAGGCCTTAAGCCTAGCCCGCACCTGTGCCCCGGCCTTAAGCCTAGCCCGCACCTGAGCCCCGGCCTTAAGCCTAGCCCGCACTTGTTCCCCGGCCTTAAGCCTAGCCCGCACTTGTGCCCCGGCCTTAAGCCTAGCCCGCACTTGTGCCCCGGCCTTAAGCCTAGCCCGCACTTGTGCCCCGGCCTTAAGCCTAGCCCGCACTTGTGCCCCGGCCTTAAGCCTAGCCCGCACTTGTGCACCGGCCTTAAGCCTAGCCCGCACTTGTGCCCCGGCCTTAAGCCTAGCCCGCACTTGTGCCCAGGCCTTAAGCCTAGCCGGCACTTGTGCCCAGGCCTTAAGCCTAGCCGGCACTTGTGCCCAGGCCTTAGGCCTAGCCGGCACTTGTGCCCAGGCCTTAAGCCTAGCCCGCACTTGTGCCCCGGCCTTAAGCCTAGCCCGCACTTGTGCCCCGGCCTTAAGCCTAGCCCGCACTTGTGTCCCGGCCTTAAGCCTAGCCCGCACTTGTGCCCAGGCCTTAAGCCTAGCCCGCACTTGTGCCCAGGCCTTTAGCCTAGCCCGCACTTGTGCCCCGGCCTTAAGCCTAGCCCGCACTTGTGCCCAGGCCTTAAGCCTAGCCCGCACTTGTGCCCAGGCCTTAAGCCTAGCCCGCACTTGTGCCCAGGCCTTAAGCCTAGCCCGCACTTGTGCCCAGGCCTTAAGCCTAGCCCGCACTTGTGCCCCGGCCTTAAGCCTAGCCCGCACTTGTGCCCAGGCCTTAAGCCTAGCCCGCACTTGTGCCCTGGCCTTAAGCCTAGCCCGCACTTGTGCCCCGGCCTTAAGCCTAGCCCGCACTTGTGCCCAGGCCTTAAGCCTAGCCCGCACTTGTGCCCAGGCCTTAAGCCTAGCCCGCACTTGTGCCCAGGCCTTAAGCCTAGCCCGCACTTGTGCCCAGGCCTTAAGCCTAGCCCGCACTTGTGTCCCGGCCTTAAGCCTAGCCCCCACTTGTGCCCAGGCCTTAAGCCTAGCCCCCACTTGTGCCCAGGCCTTAAGCCTAGCCCGCACTTGTGCCCAGGCCTTAAGCTCAGCCCGCACTTGTGCCCAGGCCTTAAGCCTAGCCCGCACTTGTGCCCAGGCCTTAAGCCTAGCCCGCACCTGTGCCCCGGCCTTAAGCCTAGCCCGCACTTGTTCCCCGGCCTTAAGCCTAGCCCGCACTTGTGCCCCGGCCTTAAGCCTAGCCCGCACTTGTGCCCCGGCCTTAAGCCTAGCCCGCACTTGTGCCCCGGCCTTAAGCCTAGCCCGCACTTGTGCCCCGGCCTTAAGCCTAGCCCGCACTTGTGCCCCGGCCTTAAGCCTAGCCCGCACTTGTGCCCCGGCCTTAAGCCTAGCCCCCACTTGTGCCCAGGCCTTAAGCCTAGCCCGCACTTGTGCCCAGGCCTTAAGCCTAGCCCGCACTTGTGCCCAGGCCTTAAGCCTAGCCCGCACTTGTGCCCAGGCCATAAGCCTAGCCCGCACTTGTGCCCAGGCCTTAAGCCTAGCCCGCACTTGTGCCCAGGCCTTAAGCCTAGCCCGCTCTTGTGCCCAGGCCTTAAGCCTAGCCCGCACTTGTGCCCAGGCCTTAAGCCTAGCCTGCACTTGTGTCCCGGCCTTAAGCCTAGCCCCCACTTGTGCCCAGGCCTTAAGCCTAGCCCGCACTTGTGCCCAGGCCTTAAGCCTAGCCCGCACTTGTGCCCAGGCCTTAAGCCTAGCCCGCACTTGTGCCCAGGCCTTAAGCTCAGCCCGCACTTGTGCCCAGGCCTTAAGCCTAGCCCGCACTTGTGCCCAGGCCTTAAGCCTAGCCCGCACCTGTGCCCCGGCCTTAAGCCTAGCCCGCACCTGAGCCCCGGCCTTAAGCCTAGCCCGCACCTGAGCCCCGGCCTTAAGCCTAGCCCGCACCTGAGCCCCGGCCTTAAGCCTAGCCCGCACTTGTTCCCCGGCCTTAAGCCTAGCCCGCACTTGTGCCCCGGCCTTAAGCCTAGCCCGCACTTGTGCCCCGGCCTTAAGCCTAGCCCGCACTTGTGCCCCGGCCTTAAGCCTAGCCCGCACTTGTGCCCCGGCCTTAAGCCTAGCCCCCACTTGTGCCCAGGCCTTAAGCCTAGCCCGCACTTGTGCCCAGGCCTTAAGCCTAGCCCGCACTTGTGCCCAGGCCTTAAGCCTAGCCCGCACTTGTGCCCCGGCCTTAAGCCTAGCCCGCACTTGTGCCCCGGCCTTAAGCCTAGCCCGCACTTGTGCCCAGGCCTTAAGCCTAGCCCGCACTTGTGCCCAGGCCTTAAGCCTAGCCCGCACTTGTGCCCAGGCCTTAAGCCTAGCCCGCACTTGTGCCCAGGCCTTAAGCCTAGCCCGCACTTGTGTCCCGGCCTTAAGCCTAGCCCCCACTTGTGCCCAGGCCTTAAGCCTAGCCCGCACTTGTGCCCAGGCCTTAACCTAGCCCGCACTTGTGCCCAGGCCTTAAGCTCAGCCCGCACTTGTGCCCAGGCCTTAAGCCTAGCCCGCACTTGTGCCCAGGCCTTAAGCCTAGCCCGCACTTGTGCCCAGGCCTTAAGCCTAGCCCGCACTTTAGAGCCCCTTGAATGCTTGTTTTTTTGTTTTTGTCTTGAGCTTCATGTTGGTTATGCACATAGGACCAGCTTTACGCTCTTCGCTCTTGTCCCCTCTGAATGCGCATGCACGACTGTAATTGGGGAAGAAGGCATTACCCATTTACGGAGGACAGACAAGAAGTGCCTGGTCGCTTGGAGCATGGGGTTATGGAGAGGCTCCGCACTGTACAACAAAGGATCTAGTCCTAAATGTCCAAGTACAGAGTAGAGGGGTGAAAGCTAGCTCTTCACCCCTATGGGTGCCTAACCCTTTATGCAAAGAGTTAGCTGTAAGTCTTAAGCCTAGCCAGCACTTGTGCCCAAGCCTTAAGCCTAGCCCGCACTTGTGCCCAGGCCTTAAGCCTAGCCTGCCCTTTTGCTCAGGCCTTAAGCCTAGCCTGCACTTGTGCCCAGGCCTTAAGCCTAGCTGGCACTTGTGCCCATGCCTTAAGCCTAGCCAGCATTTGTGCCCCCTGCCTTGATCCTAGCCAGCACTGCACTTGTGCCCAGGCCTTAAGCCTAGCCCGCACTGCACTTGTGCCCAGGCCTTAAGCCTAGCCCGCACTGCACTTGTGCCCAGGCATTAAGCCTAGCCCGAACTTGTGCCCAGGCCTTAAGCCTAGCCCGCACTTTTGCCCCGGCCTTAAGCCTTGCCCGCACTTGTGCCCCGGCCTTAAGCCTAGCCCGCACTTGTGCCCCGGCCTTAAGCCTAGCCCGCACTTGTGCCCCGGCCTTAAGCCTAGCCCGCACTTGTGCCCCGGCCTTAAGCCTAGCCCGCACTTGTGCCCCGGCCTTAAGCCTAGCCCGCACTTGTGCCCCGGCCTTAAGCCTAGCCCGCACTTGTGCCCAGGCCTTAAGCCTAGCCCGCACTTGTGCCCCGGCCTTAAGCCTAGCCCGCACTTGTGCCCAGGCCTTACGCCTAGCCCGCACTTGTGCCCAGGCCTTAAGCCTAGCCCGCACTTGTGCCCCGGCCTTAAGCCTAGCCCGCACTTGTGCCCCGGCCTTAAGCCTAGCCCGCACTTGTGCCCCGGCCTTAAGCCTAGCCCGCACTTGTGCCCAGGCCTTAAGCCTAGCCCGCACTTGTGCCCCGGCCTTAAGCCTAGCCCGCACTTGTGCCCAGGCCTTAAGCCTAGCCCGCACTTGTGCCCAGGCCTTAAGCTCAGCCCGCACTTGTGCCCAGGCCTTAAGCCTAGCCCGCACTTGTGCCCAGGCCTTAAGCCTAGCCCGCACCTGTGCCCCGGCCTTAAGCCTAGCCCGCACCTGAGCCCCGGCCTTAAGCCTAGCCCGCACCTGAGCCCCGGCCTTAAGCCTAGCCCGCACCTGAGCCCCGGCCTTAAGCCTAGCCCGCACTTGTTCCCCGGCCTTAAGCCTAGCCCGCACTTGTGCCCCGGCCTTAAGCCTAGCCCGCACTTGTGCCCCGGCCTTAAGCCTAGCCCGCACTTGTGCCCCGGCCTTAAGCCTAGCCCGCACTTGTGCCCCGGCCTTAAGCCTAGCCCCCACTTGTGCCCAGGCCTTAAGCCTAGCCCGCACTTGTGCCCAGGCCTTAAGCCTAGCCCGCACTTGTGCCCAGGCCTTAAGCCTAGCCCGCACTTGTGCCCCGGCCTTAAGCCTAGCCCGCACTTGTGCCCCGGCCTTAAGCCTAGCCCGCACTTGTGCCCAGGCCTTAAGCCTAGCCCGCACTTGTGCCCAGGCCTTAAGCCTAGCCCGCACTTGTGCCCAGGCCTTAAGCCTAGCCCGCACTTGTGCCCAGGCCTTAAGCCTAGCCCGCACTTGTGTCCCGGCCTTAAGCCTAGCCCCCACTTGTGCCCAGGCCTTAAGCCTAGCCCGCACTTGTGCCCAGGCCTTAACCTAGCCCGCACTTGTGCCCAGGCCTTAAGCTCAGCCCGCACTTGTGCCCAGGCCTTAAGCCTAGCCCGCACTTGTGCCCAGGCCTTAAGCCTAGCCCGCACTTGTGCCCAGGCCTTAAGCCTAGCCCGCACTTTAGAGCCCCTTGAATGCTTGTTTTTTTGTTTTTGTCTTGAGCTTCATGTTGGTTATGCACATAGGACCAGCTTTACGCTCTTCGCTCTTGTCCCCTCTGAATGCGCATGCACGACTGTAATTGGGGAAGAAGGCATTACCCATTTACGGAGGACAGACAAGAAGTGCCTGGTCGCTTGGAGCATGGGGTTATGGAGAGGCTCCGCACTGTACAACAAAGGATCTAGTCCTAAATGTCCAAGTACAGAGTAGAGGGGTGAAAGCTAGCTCTTCACCCCTATGGGTGCCTAACCCTTTATGCAAAGAGTTAGCTGTAAGTCTTAAGCCTAGCCAGCACTTGTGCCCAAGCCTTAAGCCTAGCCCGCACTTGTGCCCAGGCCTTAAGCCTAGCCTGCCCTTTTGCTCAGGCCTTAAGCCTAGCCTGCACTTGTGCCCAGGCCTTAAGCCTAGCTGGCACTTGTGCCCATGCCTTAAGCCTAGCCAGCATTTGTGCCCCCTGCCTTGATCCTAGCCAGCACTGCACTTGTGCCCAGGCCTTAAGCCTAGCCCGCACTGCACTTGTGCCCAGGCCTTAAGCCTAGCCCGCACTGCACTTGTGCCCAGGCATTAAGCCTAGCCCGAACTTGTGCCCAGGCCTTAAGCCTAGCCCGCACTTTTGCCCCGGCCTTAAGCCTTGCCCGCACTTGTGCCCCGGCCTTAAGCCTAGCCCGCACTTGTGCCCCGGCCTTAAGCCTAGCCCGCACTTGTGCCCCGGCCTTAAGCCTAGCCCGCACTTGTGCCCCGGCCTTAAGCCTAGCCCGCACTTGTGCCCCGGCCTTAAGCCTAGCCCGCACTTGTGCCCCGGCCTTAAGCCTAGCCCGCACTTGTGCCCAGGCCTTAAGCCTAGCCCGCACTTGTGCCCCGGCCTTAAGCCTAGCCCGCACTTGTGCCCAGGCCTTACGCCTAGCCCGCACTTGTGCCCAGGCCTTAAGCCTAGCCCGCACTTGTGCCCCGGCCTTAAGCCTAGCCCGCACTTGTGCCCCGGCCTTAAGCCTAGCCCGCACTTGTGCCCCGGCCTTAAGCCTAGCCCGCACTTGTGCCCAGGCCTTAAGCCTAGCCCGCACTTGTGCCCCGGCCTTAAGCCTAGCCCGCACTTGTGCCCAGGCCTTAAGCCTAGCCCGCACTTGTGCCCAGGCCTTAAGCCTAGCCCGCACTTGTGCCCAGGCCTTAAGCCTAGCCCGCACTTGTGCCCAGGCCTTAAGCCTAGCCCGCACTTGTGTCCCGGCCTTAAGCCTAGCCCGCACTTGTGCCCAGGCCTTAAGCCTAGCCCGCACTTGTGCCCAGGCCTTAAGCCTAGCCCGCACTTGTGCCCAGGCCATAAGCCTAGCCCGCACTTGTGCCCAGGCCTTAAGCCTAGCCCGCACCTGTGCCCCGGCCTTAAGCCTAGCCCGCACCTGAGCCCCGGCCTTAAGCCTAGCCCGCACTTGTTCCCCGGCCTTAAGCCTAGCCCGCACTTGTGCCCCGGCCTTAAGCCTAGCCCGCACTTGTGCCCCGGCCTTAAGCCTAGCCCGCACTTGTGCCCCGGCCTTAAGCCTAGCCTGCACTTGTGCACCGGCCTTAAGCCTAGCCCGCACTTGTGCCCCGGCCTTAAGCCTAGCCCGCACTTGTGCCCAGGCCTTAAGCCTAGCCCGCACTTGTGCCCAGGCCTTAAGCCTAGCCGGCACTTGTGCCCCGGCCTTAAGCCTAGCCCGCACTTGTGCCCAGGCCTTAAGCCTAGCCCGCACTTGTGCCCTGGCCTTAAGCCTAGCCCGCACTTGTGCCCCGGCCTTATGCCTAGCCCCCACTTGTGCCCAGGCCTTAAGCCTAGCCCGCACTTGTGCCCAGGCCTTAAGCCTAGCCCGCACTTGTGCCCAGGCCTTAAGCTCAGCCCGCACTTGTGCCCAGGCCTTAAGCCTAGCCCGCACTTGTGCCCAGGCCTTAAGCCTAGCCCGCACTTGTGCCCAGGCCTTAAGCCTAGCCCGCACTTTAGAGCCCCTTGAATGCTTGTTTTTTTGTTTTTGTCTTGAGCTTCATGTTGGTTATGCACATAGGGCCAGCTTTACGCTCTTCGCTCTTGTCCCCTCTGAATGCGCATGCACGACTGTAATTGGGGAAGAAGGCATTACCCATTTACGGAAGATAGACAAGAAGTGCCTGGTCGCTTGGAGCATGGGGTTATGGAGAGGCTCCGCACTGTACAACAAAGGAACTAGTCCTAAATGTCCAAGTACAGAGTAGAGGGGTGAAAGCTAGCTCTTCACCCCTATGGGTGCCTAACCCTTTATGCAAAGAGTTAGCTGTAAGTTTTAAGCCTAGCCAGCACTTGTGCCCATGCCTTAAGCCTAGCCAGCACTTGTGCCCCCTGCCTTGATCCTAGTGAGCACTGCACTTGTGCCCATGCCTTAAGCCTAGCCCGCACTTGTGCCCAGGCCTTAAGCCTAGCCCGCACTTGTGCCCCGGCCTTAAGCCTAGCCCGCACTTGTGCCCCGGCCTTAAGCCTAGCCCGCACTTATGCCCAGGCCTTAAGCCTAGCCCGCACTTGTGCCCCGGCCTTAAGCCTAGCCCGCACTTGTGCCCAGGCCTTAAGCCTAGCCTGCACTTGTGCCCAGGCCTTAAGCCTAGCCCGCACTTGTGCCCAGGCCTTAAGCCTAGCCCGCACTTGTGCCCAGGCCTTAAGCCTAGCCCGCACTTGTGCCCAGGCCTTAAGCCTAGCCCGCACTTGTGCCCAGGCCTTAAGCCTAGCCCGCACTTGTGCACAGGCCTTAAGCCTAGCCCGCACTTGTGTCCCGGCCTTAAGCCTAGCCCCCACTTGTGCCCAGGCCTTAAGCCTAGCCCGCACTTGTGCCCAGGCCTTAAGCCTAGCCCGCACTTGTGCCCAGGCCTTAAGCCTAGCCCGCACTTGTGCCCAGGCCTTAAGCTCAGCCCGCACTTGTGCCCAGGCCTTAAGCCTAGCCCGCACTTGTGCCCAGGCCTTAAGCCTAGCCCGCACCTGTGCCCTGGCCTTAAGCCTAGCCCGCACCTGAGCCCCGGCCTTAAGCCTAGCCCGCACCTGAGCCCCGGCCTTAAGCCTAGCCCGCACCTGAGCCCCGGCCTTAAGCCTAGCCCGCACTTGTTCCCCGGCCTTAAGCCTAGCCCGCACTTGTGCCCCGGCCTTAAGCCTAGCCCGCACTTGTGCCCCGGCCTTAAGCCTAGCCCGCACTTGTGCCCCGGCCTTAAGCCTAGCCCGCACTTGTGCCCCGGCCTTAAGCCTAGCCCCCACTTGTGCCCAGGCCTTAAGCCTAGCCCGCACTTGTGCCCAGGCCTTAAGCCTAGCCCGCACTTGTGCCCAGGCCTTAAGCCTAGCCCGCACTTGTGCCCCGGCCTTAAGCCTAGCCCGCACTTGTGCCCAGGCCTTAAGCCTAGCCCGCACTTGTGCCCCGGCCTTAAGCCTAGCCCGCACTTGTGCCCCGGCCTTAAGCCTAGCCCGCACTTGTGCCCCGGCCTTAAGCCTAGCCCGCACTTGTGCCCAGGCCTTAAGCCTAGCCCGCACTTGTGCCCAGGCCTTAAGCCTAGCCCGCACTTGTGCCCAGGCCTTAAGCCTAGCCCGCACTTGTGCCCAGGCCTTAAGCCTAGCCCGCACTTGTGTCCCGGCCTTAAGCCTAGCCCCCACTTGTGCCCAGGCCTTAAGCCTAGCCCGCACTTGTGCCCAGGCCTTAACCTAGCCCGCACTTGTGCCCAGGCCTTAAGCTCAGCCCGCACTTGTGCCCAGGCCTTAAGCCTAGCCCGCACTTGTGCCCAGGCCTTAAGCCTAGCCCGCACTTGTGCCCAGGCCTTAAGCCTAGCCCGCACTTTAGAGCCCCTTGAATGCTTGTTTTTTTGTTTTTGTCTTGAGCTTCATGTTGGTTATGCACATAGGGCCAGCTTTACGCTCTTCGCTCTTGTCCCCTCTGAATGCGCATGCACGACTGTAATTGGGGAAGAAGGCATTACCCATTTACGGAGGACAGACAAGAAGTGCCTGGTCGCTTGGAGCATGGGGTTATGGAGAGGCTCCGCACTGTACAACAAAGGATCTAGTCCTAAATGTCCAAGTACAGAGTAGAGGGGTGAAAGCTAGCTATTCACCCCTATGGGTGCCTAACCCTTTATGCAAAGAGTTAGCTGTAAGTCTTAAGCCTAGCCAGCACTTGTGCCCATGCCTTAAGCCTAGCCAGCACTTGTGCCCCCTGCCTTGATCCTAGCGAGCACTGCACTTGTGCCCATGCCTTAAGCCTAGCCCGCACTTGTGCCCAGGCCTTAAGCCTAGCCTGCCCTTTTGCTCAGGCCTTAAGCCGAGCCTGCACTTGTGCCCAGGCCTTAAGCCTAGCTGGCACTTGTGCCCATGCCTTAAGCCTAGCCAGCATTTGTGCCCCCTGCCTTGATCCTAGCCAGCACTGCACTTGTGCCCAGGCCTTAAGCCTAGCCCGCACTGCACTAGTGCCCAGGCCTTAAGCCTAGCCCGCACTGCACTTGTGCCCAGGCATTAAGCCTAGCCCGAACTTGTGCCCAGGCCTTAAGCCTAGCCCGCACTTTTGCCCCGGCCTTAAGCCTTGCCCGCACTTGTGCCCCGGCCTTAAGCCTAGCCCGCACTTGTGCCCCGGCCTTAAGCCTAGCCCGCACTTGTGCCCCGGCCTTAAGCCTAGCCCGCACTTGTGCCCCGGCCTTAAGCCTAGCCCGCACTTGTGCCCCGGCCTTAAGCCTAGCCCGCACTTGTGCCCCGGCCTTAAGCCTAGCCCGCACTTGTGCCCCAGCCTTAAGCCTAGCCCGCACTTGTGCCCAGGCCTTAAGCCTAGCCCGCACTTGTGCCCAGGCCTTAAGCCTAGCCCGCACTTGTGCCCAGGCCTTAAGCCTAGCCCGCACTTGTGCCCCGGCCTTAAGCCTAGCCCGCACTTGTGCCCCGGCCTTAAGCCTAGCCCGCACTTGTGCCCCGGCCTTAAGCCTAGCCCGCACTTGTGCCCCGGCCTTAAGCCTAGCCCGCACTTGTGCCCAGGCCTTAAGCCTAGCCCGCACTTGTGCCCCGGCCTTAAGCCTAGCCCGCACTTGTGCCCAGGCCTTAAGCCTAGCCCGCACTTGTGCCCAGGCCTTAAGCCTAGCCCGCACTTGTGCCCAGGCCTTAAGCCTAGCCCGCACTTGTGTCCCGGCCTTAAGCCTAGCCCCCACTTGTGCCCAGGCCTTAAGCCTAGCCCGCACTTGTGCCCAGGCCTTAAGCCTAGCCCGCACTTGTGCCCAGGCCTTAAGCCTAGCCCGCACTTGTGCCCAGGCCATAAGCCTAGCCCGCACTTGTGCCCAGGCCTTAAGCCTAGCCCGCACCTGTGCCCCGGCCTTAAGCCTAGCCCGCACCTGAGCCCCGGCCTTAAGCCTAGCCCGCACTTGTTCCCCGGCCTTAAGCCTAGCCCGCACTTGTGCCCCGGCCTTAAGCCTAGCCCGCACTTGTGCCCCGGCCTTAAGCCTAGCCCGCACTTGTGCCCCGGCCTTAAGCCTAGCCCGCACTTGTGCCCCGGCCTTAAGCCTAGCCCGCACTTGTGCACCGGCCTTAAGCCTAGCCCGCACTTGTGCCCCGGCCTTAAGCCTAGCCCGCACTTGTGCCCAGGCCTTAAGCCTAGCCGGCACTTGTGCCCAGGCCTTAAGCCTAGCCGGCACTTGTGCCCAGGCCTTAGGCCTAGCCGGCACTTGTGCCCAGGCCTTAAGCCTAGCCCGCACTTGTGCCCCGGCCTTAAGCCTAGCCCGCACTTGTGCCCCGGCCTTAAGCCTAGCCCGCACTTGTGTCCCGGCCTTAAGCCTAGCCCGCACTTGTGCCCAGGCCTTAAGCCTAGCCCGCACTTGTGCCCAGGCCTTTAGCCTAGCCCGCACTTGTGCCCCGGCCTTAAGCCTAGCCCGCACTTGTGCCCAGGCCTTAAGCCTAGCCCGCACTTGTGCCCAGGCCTTAAGCCTAGCCCGCACTTGTGCCCAGGCCTTAAGCCTAGCCCGCACTTGTGCCCAGGCCTTAAGCCTAGCCCGCACTTGTGCCCCGGCCTTAAGCCTAGCCCGCACTTGTGCCCAGGCCTTAAGCCTAGCCCGCACTTGTGCCCTGGCCTTAAGCCTAGCCCGCACTTGTGCCCCGGCCTTAAGCCTAGCCCGCACTTGTGCCCAGGCCTTAAGCCTAGCCCGCACTTGTGCCCAGGCCTTAAGCCTAGCCCGCACTTGTGCCCAGGCCTTAAGCCTAGCCCGCACTTGTGCCCAGGCCTTAAGCCTAGCCCGCACTTGTGTCCCGGCCTTAAGCCTAGCCCCCACTTGTGCCCAGGCCTTAAGCCTAGCCCCCACTTGTGCCCAGGCCTTAAGCCTAGCCCGCACTTGTGCCCAGGCCTTAAGCTCAGCCCGCACTTGTGCCCAGGCCTTAAGCCTAGCCCGCACTTGTGCCCAGGCCTTAAGCCTAGCCCGCACCTGTGCCCCGGCCTTAAGCCTAGCCCGCACTTGTTCCCCGGCCTTAAGCCTAGCCCGCACTTGTGCCCCGGCCTTAAGCCTAGCCCGCACTTGTGCCCCGGCCTTAAGCCTAGCCCGCACTTGTGCCCCGGCCTTAAGCCTAGCCCGCACTTGTGCCCCGGCCTTAAGCCTAGCCCGCACTTGTGCCCCGGCCTTAAGCCTAGCCCGCACTTGTGCCCCGGCCTTAAGCCTAGCCCCCACTTGTGCCCAGGCCTTAAGCCTAGCCCGCACTTGTGCCCAGGCCTTAAGCCTAGCCCGCACTTGTGCCCAGGCCTTAAGCCTAGCCCGCACTTGTGCCCAGGCCATAAGCCTAGCCCGCACTTGTGCCCAGGCCTTAAGCCTAGCCCGCACTTGTGCCCAGGCCTTAAGCCTAGCCCGCTCTTGTGCCCAGGCCTTAAGCCTAGCCCGCACTTGTGCCCAGGCCTTAAGCCTAGCCTGCACTTGTGTCCCGGCCTTAAGCCTAGCCCCCACTTGTGCCCAGGCCTTAAGCCTAGCCCGCACTTGTGCCCAGGCCTTAAGCCTAGCCCGCACTTGTGCCCAGGCCTTAAGCCTAGCCCGCACTTGTGCCCAGGCCTTAAGCTCAGCCCGCACTTGTGCCCAGGCCTTAAGCCTAGCCCGCACTTGTGCCCAGGCCTTAAGCCTAGCCCGCACCTGTGCCCCGGCCTTAAGCCTAGCCCGCACCTGAGCCCCGGCCTTAAGCCTAGCCCGCACCTGAGCCCCGGCCTTAAGCCTAGCCCGCACCTGAGCCCCGGCCTTAAGCCTAGCCCGCACTTGTTCCCCGGCCTTAAGCCTAGCCCGCACTTGTGCCCCGGCCTTAAGCCTAGCCCGCACTTGTGCCCCGGCCTTAAGCCTAGCCCGCACTTGTGCCCCGGCCTTAAGCCTAGCCCGCACTTGTGCCCCGGCCTTAAGCCTAGCCCCCACTTGTGCCCAGGCCTTAAGCCTAGCCCGCACTTGTGCCCAGGCCTTAAGCCTAGCCCGCACTTGTGCCCAGGCCTTAAGCCTAGCCCGCACTTGTGCCCCGGCCTTAAGCCTAGCCCGCACTTGTGCCCCGGCCTTAAGCCTAGCCCGCACTTGTGCCCAGGCCTTAAGCCTAGCCCGCACTTGTGCCCAGGCCTTAAGCCTAGCCCGCACTTGTGCCCAGGCCTTAAGCCTAGCCCGCACTTGTGCCCAGGCCTTAAGCCTAGCCCGCACTTGTGTCCCGGCCTTAAGCCTAGCCCCCACTTGTGCCCAGGCCTTAAGCCTAGCCCGCACTTGTGCCCAGGCCTTAACCTAGCCCGCACTTGTGCCCAGGCCTTAAGCTCAGCCCGCACTTGTGCCCAGGCCTTAAGCCTAGCCCGCACTTGTGCCCAGGCCTTAAGCCTAGCCCGCACTTGTGCCCAGGCCTTAAGCCTAGCCCGCACTTTAGAGCCCCTTGAATGCTTGTTTTTTTGTTTTTGTCTTGAGCTTCATGTTGGTTATGCACATAGGACCAGCTTTACGCTCTTCGCTCTTGTCCCCTCTGAATGCGCATGCACGACTGTAATTGGGGAAGAAGGCATTACCCATTTACGGAGGACAGACAAGAAGTGCCTGGTCGCTTGGAGCATGGGGTTATGGAGAGGCTCCGCACTGTACAACAAAGGATCTAGTCCTAAATGTCCAAGTACAGAGTAGAGGGGTGAAAGCTAGCTCTTCACCCCTATGGGTGCCTAACCCTTTATGCAAAGAGTTAGCTGTAAGTCTTAAGCCTAGCCAGCACTTGTGCCCAAGCCTTAAGCCTAGCCCGCACTTGTGCCCAGGCCTTAAGCCTAGCCTGCCCTTTTGCTCAGGCCTTAAGCCTAGCCTGCACTTGTGCCCAGGCCTTAAGCCTAGCTGGCACTTGTGCCCATGCCTTAAGCCTAGCCAGCATTTGTGCCCCCTGCCTTGATCCTAGCCAGCACTGCACTTGTGCCCAGGCCTTAAGCCTAGCCCGCACTGCACTTGTGCCCAGGCCTTAAGCCTAGCCCGCACTGCACTTGTGCCCAGGCATTAAGCCTAGCCCGAACTTGTGCCCAGGCCTTAAGCCTAGCCCGCACTTTTGCCCCGGCCTTAAGCCTTGCCCGCACTTGTGCCCCGGCCTTAAGCCTAGCCCGCACTTGTGCCCCGGCCTTAAGCCTAGCCCGCACTTGTGCCCCGGCCTTAAGCCTAGCCCGCACTTGTGCCCCGGCCTTAAGCCTAGCCCGCACTTGTGCCCCGGCCTTAAGCCTAGCCCGCACTTGTGCCCCGGCCTTAAGCCTAGCCCGCACTTGTGCCCAGGCCTTAAGCCTAGCCCGCACTTGTGCCCCGGCCTTAAGCCTAGCCCGCACTTGTGCCCAGGCCTTACGCCTAGCCCGCACTTGTGCCCAGGCCTTAAGCCTAGCCCGCACTTGTGCCCCGGCCTTAAGCCTAGCCCGCACTTGTGCCCCGGCCTTAAGCCTAGCCCGCACTTGTGCCCCGGCCTTAAGCCTAGCCCGCACTTGTGCCCAGGCCTTAAGCCTAGCCCGCACTTGTGCCCCGGCCTTAAGCCTAGCCCGCACTTGTGCCCAGGCCTTAAGCCTAGCCCGCACTTGTGCCCAGGCCTTAAGCTCAGCCCGCACTTGTGCCCAGGCCTTAAGCCTAGCCCGCACTTGTGCCCAGGCCTTAAGCCTAGCCCGCACCTGTGCCCCGGCCTTAAGCCTAGCCCGCACCTGAGCCCCGGCCTTAAGCCTAGCCCGCACCTGAGCCCCGGCCTTAAGCCTAGCCCGCACCTGAGCCCCGGCCTTAAGCCTAGCCCGCACTTGTTCCCCGGCCTTAAGCCTAGCCCGCACTTGTGCCCCGGCCTTAAGCCTAGCCCGCACTTGTGCCCCGGCCTTAAGCCTAGCCCGCACTTGTGCCCCGGCCTTAAGCCTAGCCCGCACTTGTGCCCCGGCCTTAAGCCTAGCCCCCACTTGTGCCCAGGCCTTAAGCCTAGCCCGCACTTGTGCCCAGGCCTTAAGCCTAGCCCGCACTTGTGCCCAGGCCTTAAGCCTAGCCCGCACTTGTGCCCCGGCCTTAAGCCTAGCCCGCACTTGTGCCCCGGCCTTAAGCCTAGCCCGCACTTGTGCCCAGGCCTTAAGCCTAGCCCGCACTTGTGCCCAGGCCTTAAGCCTAGCCCGCACTTGTGCCCAGGCCTTAAGCCTAGCCCGCACTTGTGCCCAGGCCTTAAGCCTAGCCCGCACTTGTGTCCCGGCCTTAAGCCTAGCCCCCACTTGTGCCCAGGCCTTAAGCCTAGCCCGCACTTGTGCCCAGGCCTTAACCTAGCCCGCACTTGTGCCCAGGCCTTAAGCTCAGCCCGCACTTGTGCCCAGGCCTTAAGCCTAGCCCGCACTTGTGCCCAGGCCTTAAGCCTAGCCCGCACTTGTGCCCAGGCCTTAAGCCTAGCCCGCACTTTAGAGCCCCTTGAATGCTTGTTTTTTTGTTTTTGTCTTGAGCTTCATGTTGGTTATGCACATAGGACCAGCTTTACGCTCTTCGCTCTTGTCCCCTCTGAATGCGCATGCACGACTGTAATTGGGGAAGAAGGCATTACCCATTTACGGAGGACAGACAAGAAGTGCCTGGTCGCTTGGAGCATGGGGTTATGGAGAGGCTCCGCACTGTACAACAAAGGATCTAGTCCTAAATGTCCAAGTACAGAGTAGAGGGGTGAAAGCTAGCTCTTCACCCCTATGGGTGCCTAACCCTTTATGCAAAGAGTTAGCTGTAAGTCTTAAGCCTAGCCAGCACTTGTGCCCAAGCCTTAAGCCTAGCCCGCACTTGTGCCCAGGCCTTAAGCCTAGCCTGCCCTTTTGCTCAGGCCTTAAGCCTAGCCTGCACTTGTGCCCAGGCCTTAAGCCTAGCTGGCACTTGTGCCCATGCCTTAAGCCTAGCCAGCATTTGTGCCCCCTGCCTTGATCCTAGCCAGCACTGCACTTGTGCCCAGGCCTTAAGCCTAGCCCGCACTGCACTTGTGCCCAGGCCTTAAGCCTAGCCCGCACTGCACTTGTGCCCAGGCATTAAGCCTAGCCCGAACTTGTGCCCAGGCCTTAAGCCTAGCCCGCACTTTTGCCCCGGCCTTAAGCCTTGCCCGCACTTGTGCCCCGGCCTTAAGCCTAGCCCGCACTTGTGCCCCGGCCTTAAGCCTAGCCCGCACTTGTGCCCCGGCCTTAAGCCTAGCCCGCACTTGTGCCCCGGCCTTAAGCCTAGCCCGCACTTGTGCCCCGGCCTTAAGCCTAGCCCGCACTTGTGCCCCGGCCTTAAGCCTAGCCCGCACTTGTGCCCAGGCCTTAAGCCTAGCCCGCACTTGTGCCCCGGCCTTAAGCCTAGCCCGCACTTGTGCCCAGGCCTTACGCCTAGCCCGCACTTGTGCCCAGGCCTTAAGCCTAGCCCGCACTTGTGCCCCGGCCTTAAGCCTAGCCCGCACTTGTGCCCCGGCCTTAAGCCTAGCCCGCACTTGTGCCCCGGCCTTAAGCCTAGCCCGCACTTGTGCCCAGGCCTTAAGCCTAGCCCGCACTTGTGCCCCGGCCTTAAGCCTAGCCCGCACTTGTGCCCAGGCCTTAAGCCTAGCCCGCACTTGTGCCCAGGCCTTAAGCCTAGCCCGCACTTGTGCCCAGGCCATAAGCCTAGCCCGCACTTGTGCCCAGGCCTTAAGCCTAGCCCGCACTTGTGCCCAGGCCTTAAGCCTAGCCCGCTCTTGTGCCCAGGCCTTAAGCCTAGCCCGCACTTGTGCCCAGGCCTTAAGCCTAGCCTGCACTTGTGTCCCGGCCTTAAGCCTAGCCCCCACTTGTGCCCAGGCCTTAAGCCTAGCCCGCACTTGTGCCCAGGCCTTAAGCCTAGCCCGCACTTGTGCCCAGGCCTTAAGCCTAGCCCGCACTTGTGCCCAGGCCTTAAGCTCAGCCCGCACTTGTGCCCAGGCCTTAAGCCTAGCCCGCACTTGTGCCCAGGCCTTAAGCCTAGCCCGCACCTGTGCCCCGGCCTTAAGCCTAGCCCGCACCTGAGCCCCGGCCTTAAGCCTAGCCCGCACCTGAGCCCCGGCCTTAAGCCTAGCCCGCACCTGAGCCCCGGCCTTAAGCCTAGCCCGCACTTGTTCCCCGGCCTTAAGCCTAGCCCGCACTTGTGCCCCGGCCTTAAGCCTAGCCCGCACTTGTGCCCCGGCCTTAAGCCTAGCCCGCACTTGTGCCCCGGCCTTAAGCCTAGCCCGCACTTGTGCCCCGGCCTTAAGCCTAGCCCCCACTTGTGCC
This sequence comes from Ranitomeya imitator, assembly GCF_032444005.1. Taxonomy (NCBI): domain Eukaryota; kingdom Metazoa; phylum Chordata; class Amphibia; order Anura; family Dendrobatidae; genus Ranitomeya; species Ranitomeya imitator. The sequence continues at coordinate 67,177 of NW_027194014.1, forward strand.
CAGGCCTTAAGCCTAGCCCGCACTTGTGCCCAGGCCTTAAGCCTAGCCCGCACTTGTGCCCAGGCCTTAAGCCTAGCCCGCACTTGTGCCCCGGCCTTAAGCCTAGCCCGCACTTGTGCCCCGGCCTTAAGCCTAGCCCGCACTTGTGCCCAGGCCTTAAGCCTAGCCCGCACTTGTGCCCAGGCCTTAAGCCTAGCCCGCACTTGTGCCCAGGCCTTAAGCCTAGCCCGCACTTGTGCCCAGGCCTTAAGCCTAGCCCGCACTTGTGTCCCGGCCTTAAGCCTAGCCCCCACTTGTGCCCAGGCCTTAAGCCTAGCCCGCACTTGTGCCCAGGCCTTAACCTAGCCCGCACTTGTGCCCAGGCCTTAAGCTCAGCCCGCACTTGTGCCCAGGCCTTAAGCCTAGCCCGCACTTGTGCCCAGGCCTTAAGCCTAGCCCGCACTTGTGCCCAGGCCTTAAGCCTAGCCCGCACTTTAGAGCCCCTTGAATGCTTGTTTTTTTGTTTTTGTCTTGAGCTTCATGTTGGTTATGCACATAGGACCAGCTTTACGCTCTTCGCTCTTGTCCCCTCTGAATGCGCATGCACGACTGTAATTGGGGAAGAAGGCATTACCCATTTACGGAGGACAGACAAGAAGTGCCTGGTCGCTTGGAGCATGGGGTTATGGAGAGGCTCCGCACTGTACAACAAAGGATCTAGTCCTAAATGTCCAAGTACAGAGTAGAGGGGTGAAAGCTAGCTCTTCACCCCTATGGGTGCCTAACCCTTTATGCAAAGAGTTAGCTGTAAGTCTTAAGCCTAGCCAGCACTTGTGCCCAAGCCTTAAGCCTAGCCCGCACTTGTGCCCAGGCCTTAAGCCTAGCCTGCCCTTTTGCTCAGGCCTTAAGCCTAGCCTGCACTTGTGCCCAGGCCTTAAGCCTAGCTGGCACTTGTGCCCATGCCTTAAGCCTAGCCAGCATTTGTGCCCCCTGCCTTGATCCTAGCCAGCACTGCACTTGTGCCCAGGCCTTAAGCCTAGCCCGCACTGCACTTGTGCCCAGGCCTTAAGCCTAGCCCGCACTGCACTTGTGCCCAGGCATTAAGCCTAGCCCGAACTTGTGCCCAGGCCTTAAGCCTAGCCCGCACTTTTGCCCCGGCCTTAAGCCTTGCCCGCACTTGTGCCCCGGCCTTAAGCCTAGCCCGCACTTGTGCCCCGGCCTTAAGCCTAGCCCGCACTTGTGCCCCGGCCTTAAGCCTAGCCCGCACTTGTGCCCCGGCCTTAAGCCTAGCCCGCACTTGTGCCCCGGCCTTAAGCCTAGCCCGCACTTGTGCCCCGGCCTTAAGCCTAGCCCGCACTTGTGCCCAGGCCTTAAGCCTAGCCCGCACTTGTGCCCCGGCCTTAAGCCTAGCCCGCACTTGTGCCCAGGCCTTACGCCTAGCCCGCACTTGTGCCCAGGCCTTAAGCCTAGCCCGCACTTGTGACCCGGCCTTAAGCCTAGCCCGCACTTGTGCCCCGGCCTTAAGCCTAGCCCGCACTTGTGCCCCGGCCTTAAGCCTAGCCCGCACTTGTGCCCGGCCTTAAGCCTAGCCCGCACTTGTGCCCCGGCCTTAAGTTTAGCCCGCACTTGTGCCCCGGCCTTAAGCCTAGCCCGCACTTGTGCCCAGGCCTTAAGCCTAGCCCGCACTTGTGCCCAGGCCTTAAGCCTAGCCGGCACTTGTGCCCAGGCCTTAGGCCTAGCCGGCACTTGTGCCCAGGCCTTAAGCCTAGCCCGCACTTGTGCCCCGGCCTTAAGCCTAGCCCGCACTTGTGCCCCGGCCTTAAGCCTAGCCCGCACTTGTGCCCAGGCCTTAAGCCTATCCCGCACTTGTGCCCAGGCCTTAAGCCTAGCCCGCACTTGTGCCCCGGCCTTAAGCCTAGCCCGCACTTGTGCCCAGGCCTTAAGCCTAGCCCGCACTTGTGCCCAGGCCTTAAGCCTAGCCCGCACTTGTGCCCAGGCCTTAAGCCTAGCCCGCACTTGTGCCCAGGCCTTAAGCCTAGCCCGCACTTGTGCCCAGGCCTTAAGCCTAGCCCGCACTTGTGCCCAGGCCTTAAGCCTAGCCCTTAAGCCTAGCCCGCACTTGTGCCCAGGCCTTAAGCCTAGCCCTTAAGCCTAGCCCGCACTTGTGCCCAGGCCTTAAGCTCAGCCCGCACTTGTGCCCAGGCCTTAAGCCTAGCCCGCACTTGTGCCCAGGCCTTAAGCCTAGCCCGCACTTTAGAGCCCCTTGAATGCTTGTTTTTTTGTTTTTGTCTTGAGCTTCATGTTGGTTATGCACATAGGGCCAGCTTTACGCTCTTCGCTCTTGTCCCCTCTGAATGCGCATGCACGACTGTAATTGGGGAAGAAGGCATTACCCATTTACGGAAGATAGACAAGAAGTGCCTGGTCGCTTGGAGCATGGGGTTATGGAGAGGCTCCGCACTGTACAACAAAGGAACTAGTCCTAAATGTCCAAGTACAGAGTAGAGGGGTGAAAGCTAGCTCTTCACCCCTATGGGTGCCTAACCCTTTATGCAAAGAGTTAGCTGTAAGTTTTAAGCCTAGCCAGCACTTGTGCCCATGCCTTAAGCCTAGCCAGCACTTGTGCCCCCTGCCTTGATCCTAGTGAGCACTGCACTTGTGCCCATGCCTTAAGCCTAGCCCGCACTTGTGCCCAGGCCTTAAGCCTAGCCCGCACTTGTGCCCCGGCCTTAAGCCTAGCCCGCACTTGTGCCCCGGCCTTAAGCCTAGCCCGCACTTATGCCCAGGCCTTAAGCCTAGCCCGCACTTGTGCCCCGGCCTTAAGCCTAGCCCGCACTTGTGCCCAGGCCTTAAGCCTAGCCCGCACTTGTGCCCAGGCCTTAAGCCTAGCCCGCACTTGTGCCCAGGCCTTAAGCCTAGCCCGCACTTGTGCCCAGGCCTTAAGCCTAGCCCGCACTTGTGCCCAGGCCTTAAGCCTAGCCCGCACTTGTGCACAGGCCTTAAGCCTAGCCCGCACTTGTGTCCCGGCCTTAAGCCTAGCCCCCACTTGTGCCCAGGCCTTAAGCCTAGCCCGCACTTGTGCCCAGGCCTTAAGCCTAGCCCCCACTTGTGCCCAGGCCTTAAGCCTAGCCCGCACTTGTGCCCAGGCCTTAAGCCTAGCCCGCACTTGTGCCCAGGCCTTAAGCCTAGCCCGCACTTGTGCCCAGGCCTTAAGCTCAGCCCGCACTTGTGCCCAGGCCTTAAGCCTAGCCCGCACTTGTGCCCAGGCCTTAAGCCTAGCCCGCACTTGTGCCCCGGCCTTAAGCCTAGCCCGCACTTGTGCCCCGGCCTTAAGCCTAGCCCGCACTTGTGCCCCGGCCTTAAGCCTAGCCCGCACTTGTGCCCCGGCCTTAAGCCTAGCCCGCACTTGTGCCCCGGCCTTAAGCCTAGCCCGCACTTGTGCCCAGGCCTTAAGCCTAGCCCGCACTTGTGCCCCGGCCTTAAGCCTAGCCCGCACTTGTGCCCAGGCCTTACGCCTAGCCCGCACTTGTGCCCAGGCCTTAAGCCTAGCCCGCACTTGTGCCCCGGCCTTAAGCCTAGCCCGCACTTGTGCCCCGGCCTTAAGCCTAGCCCGCACTTGTGCCCCGGCCTTAAGCCTAGCCCGCACTTGTGCCCAGGCCTTAAGCCTAGCCCGCACTTGTGCCCCGGCCTTAAGCCTAGCCCGCACTTGTGCCCAGGCCTTAAGCCTAGCCCGCACTTGTGCCCAGGCCTTAAGCTCAGCCCGCACTTGTGCCCAGGCCTTAAGCCTAGCCCGCACTTGTGCCCAGGCCTTAAGCCTAGCCCGCACCTGTGCCCCGGCCTTAAGCCTAGCCCGCACCTGAGCCCCGGCCTTAAGCCTAGCCCGCACCTGAGCCCCGGCCTTAAGCCTAGCCCGCACCTGAGCCCCGGCCTTAAGCCTAGCCCGCACTTGTTCCCCGGCCTTAAGCCTAGCCCGCACTTGTGCCCCGGCCTTAAGCCTAGCCCGCACTTGTGCCCCGGCCTTAAGCCTAGCCCGCACTTGTGCCCCGGCCTTAAGCCTAGCCCGCACTTGTGCCCCGGCCTTAAGCCTAGCCCCCACTTGTGCCCAGGCCTTAAGCCTAGCCCGCACTTGTGCCCAGGCCTTAAGCCTAGCCCGCACTTGTGCCCAGGCCTTAAGCCTAGCCCGCACTTGTGCCCCGGCCTTAAGCCTAGCCCGCACTTGTGCCCCGGCCTTAAGCCTAGCCCGCACTTGTGCCCAGGCCTTAAGCCTAGCCCGCACTTGTGCCCAGGCCTTAAGCCTAGCCCGCACTTGTGCCCAGGCCTTAAGCCTAGCCCGCACTTGTGCCCAGGCCTTAAGCCTAGCCCGCACTTGTGTCCCGGCCTTAAGCCTAGCCCCCACTTGTGCCCAGGCCTTAAGCCTAGCCCGCACTTGTGCCCAGGCCTTAACCTAGCCCGCACTTGTGCCCAGGCCTTAAGCTCAGCCCGCACTTGTGCCCAGGCCTTAAGCCTAGCCCGCACTTGTGCCCAGGCCTTAAGCCTAGCCCGCACTTGTGCCCAGGCCTTAAGCCTAGCCCGCACTTTAGAGCCCCTTGAATGCTTGTTTTTTTGTTTTTGTCTTGAGCTTCATGTTGGTTATGCACATAGGACCAGCTTTACGCTCTTCGCTCTTGTCCCCTCTGAATGCGCATGCACGACTGTAATTGGGGAAGAAGGCATTACCCATTTACGGAGGACAGACAAGAAGTGCCTGGTCGCTTGGAGCATGGGGTTATGGAGAGGCTCCGCACTGTACAACAAAGGATCTAGTCCTAAATGTCCAAGTACAGAGTAGAGGGGTGAAAGCTAGCTCTTCACCCCTATGGGTGCCTAACCCTTTATGCAAAGAGTTAGCTGTAAGTCTTAAGCCTAGCCAGCACTTGTGCCCAAGCCTTAAGCCTAGCCCGCACTTGTGCCCAGGCCTTAAGCCTAGCCTGCCCTTTTGCTCAGGCCTTAAGCCTAGCCTGCACTTGTGCCCAGGCCTTAAGCCTAGCTGGCACTTGTGCCCATGCCTTAAGCCTAGCCAGCATTTGTGCCCCCTGCCTTGATCCTAGCCAGCACTGCACTTGTGCCCAGGCCTTAAGCCTAGCCCGCACTGCACTTGTGCCCAGGCCTTAAGCCTAGCCCGCACTGCACTTGTGCCCAGGCATTAAGCCTAGCCCGAACTTGTGCCCAGGCCTTAAGCCTAGCCCGCACTTTTGCCCCGGCCTTAAGCCTTGCCCGCACTTGTGCCCCGGCCTTAAGCCTAGCCCGCACTTGTGCCCCGGCCTTAAGCCTAGCCCGCACTTGTGCCCCGGCCTTAAGCCTAGCCCGCACTTGTGCCCCGGCCTTAAGCCTAGCCCGCACTTGTGCCCCGGCCTTAAGCCTAGCCCGCACTTGTGCCCCGGCCTTAAGCCTAGCCCGCACTTGTGCCCAGGCCTTAAGCCTAGCCCGCACTTGTGCCCCGGCCTTAAGCCTAGCCCGCACTTGTGCCCAGGCCTTACGCCTAGCCCGCACTTGTGCCCAGGCCTTAAGCCTAGCCCGCACTTGTGCCCCGGCCTTAAGCCTAGCCCGCACTTGTGCCCCGGCCTTAAGCCTAGCCCGCACTTGTGCCCCGGCCTTAAGCCTAGCCCGCACTTGTGCCCAGGCCTTAAGCCTAGCCCGCACTTGTGCCCCGGCCTTAAGCCTAGCCCGCACTTGTGCCCAGGCCTTAAGCCTAGCCCGCACTTGTGCCCAGGCCTTAAGCCTAGCCCGCACTTGTGCCCAGGCCATAAGCCTAGCCCGCACTTGTGCCCAGGCCTTAAGCCTAGCCCGCACTTGTGCCCAGGCCTTAAGCCTAGCCCGCTCTTGTGCCCAGGCCTTAAGCCTAGCCCGCACTTGTGCCCAGGCCTTAAGCCTAGCCTGCACTTGTGTCCCGGCCTTAAGCCTAGCCCCCACTTGTGCCCAGGCCTTAAGCCTAGCCCGCACTTGTGCCCAGGCCTTAAGCCTAGCCCGCACTTGTGCCCAGGCCTTAAGCCTAGCCCGCACTTGTGCCCAGGCCTTAAGCTCAGCCCGCACTTGTGCCCAGGCCTTAAGCCTAGCCCGCACTTGTGCCCAGGCCTTAAGCCTAGCCCGCACCTGTGCCCCGGCCTTAAGCCTAGCCCGCACCTGAGCCCCGGCCTTAAGCCTAGCCCGCACCTGAGCCCCGGCCTTAAGCCTAGCCCGCACCTGAGCCCCGGCCTTAAGCCTAGCCCGCACTTGTTCCCCGGCCTTAAGCCTAGCCCGCACTTGTGCCCCGGCCTTAAGCCTAGCCCGCACTTGTGCCCCGGCCTTAAGCCTAGCCCGCACTTGTGCCCCGGCCTTAAGCCTAGCCCGCACTTGTGCCCCGGCCTTAAGCCTAGCCCCCACTTGTGCCCAGGCCTTAAGCCTAGCCCGCACTTGTGCCCAGGCCTTAAGCCTAGCCCGCACTTGTGCCCAGGCCTTAAGCCTAGCCCGCACTTGTGCCCCGGCCTTAAGCCTAGCCCGCACTTGTGCCCCGGCCTTAAGCCTAGCCCGCACTTGTGCCCAGGCCTTAAGCCTAGCCCGCACTTGTGCCCAGGCCTTAAGCCTAGCCCGCACTTGTGCCCAGGCCTTAAGCCTAGCCCGCACTTGTGCCCAGGCCTTAAGCCTAGCCCGCACTTGTGTCCCGGCCTTAAGCCTAGCCCCCACTTGTGCCCAGGCCTTAAGCCTAGCCCGCACTTGTGCCCAGGCCTTAACCTAGCCCGCACTTGTGCCCAGGCCTTAAGCTCAGCCCGCACTTGTGCCCAGGCCTTAAGCCTAGCCCGCACTTGTGCCCAGGCCTTAAGCCTAGCCCGCACTTGTGCCCAGGCCTTAAGCCTAGCCCGCACTTTAGAGCCCCTTGAATGCTTGTTTTTTTGTTTTTGTCTTGAGCTTCATGTTGGTTATGCACATAGGACCAGCTTTACGCTCTTCGCTCTTGTCCCCTCTGAATGCGCATGCACGACTGTAATTGGGGAAGAAGGCATTACCCATTTACGGAGGACAGACAAGAAGTGCCTGGTCGCTTGGAGCATGGGGTTATGGAGAGGCTCCGCACTGTACAACAAAGGATCTAGTCCTAAATGTCCAAGTACAGAGTAGAGGGGTGAAAGCTAGCTCTTCACCCCTATGGGTGCCTAACCCTTTATGCAAAGAGTTAGCTGTAAGTCTTAAGCCTAGCCAGCACTTGTGCCCAAGCCTTAAGCCTAGCCCGCACTTGTGCCCAGGCCTTAAGCCTAGCCTGCCCTTTTGCTCAGGCCTTAAGCCTAGCCTGCACTTGTGCCCAGGCCTTAAGCCTAGCTGGCACTTGTGCCCATGCCTTAAGCCTAGCCAGCATTTGTGCCCCCTGCCTTGATCCTAGCCAGCACTGCACTTGTGCCCAGGCCTTAAGCCTAGCCCGCACTGCACTTGTGCCCAGGCCTTAAGCCTAGCCCGCACTGCACTTGTGCCCAGGCATTAAGCCTAGCCCGAACTTGTGCCCAGGCCTTAAGCCTAGCCCGCACTTTTGCCCCGGCCTTAAGCCTTGCCCGCACTTGTGCCCCGGCCTTAAGCCTAGCCCGCACTTGTGCCCCGGCCTTAAGCCTAGCCCGCACTTGTGCCCCGGCCTTAAGCCTAGCCCGCACTTGTGCCCCGGCCTTAAGCCTAGCCCGCACTTGTGCCCCGGCCTTAAGCCTAGCCCGCACTTGTGCCCCGGCCTTAAGCCTAGCCCGCACTTGTGCCCAGGCCTTAAGCCTAGCCCGCACTTGTGCCCCGGCCTTAAGCCTAGCCCGCACTTGTGCCCAGGCCTTACGCCTAGCCCGCACTTGTGCCCAGGCCTTAAGCCTAGCCCGCACTTGTGACCCGGCCTTAAGCCTAGCCCGCACTTGTGCCCCGGCCTTAAGCCTAGCCCGCACTTGTGCCCCGGCCTTAAGCCTAGCCCGCACTTGTGCCCGGCCTTAAGCCTAGCCCGCACTTGTGCCCCGGCCTTAAGTTTAGCCCGCACTTGTGCCCCGGCCTTAAGCCTAGCCCGCACTTGTGCCCAGGCCTTAAGCCTAGCCCGCACTTGTGCCCAGGCCTTAAGCCTAGCCGGCACTTGTGCCCAGGCCTTAGGCCTAGCCGGCACTTGTGCCCAGGCCTTAAGCCTAGCCCGCACTTGTGCCCCGGCCTTAAGCCTAGCCCGCACTTGTGCCCCGGCCTTAAGCCTAGCCCGCACTTGTGCCCAGGCCTTAAGCCTATCCCGCACTTGTGCCCAGGCCTTAAGCCTAGCCCGCACTTGTGCCCCGGCCTTAAGCCTAGCCCGCACTTGTGCCCAGGCCTTAAGCCTAGCCCGCACTTGTGCCCAGGCCTTAAGCCTAGCCCGCACTTGTGCCCAGGCCTTAAGCCTAGCCCGCACTTGTGCCCAGGCCTTAAGCCTAGCCCGCACTTGTGCCCAGGCCTTAAGCCTAGCCCGCACTTGTGCCCAGGCCTTAAGCCTAGCCCTTAAGCCTAGCCCGCACTTGTGCCCAGGCCTTAAGCCTAGCCCTTAAGCCTAGCCCGCACTTGTGCCCAGGCCTTAAGCTCAGCCCGCACTTGTGCCCAGGCCTTAAGCCTAGCCCGCACTTGTGCCCAGGCCTTAAGCCTAGCCCGCACTTTAGAGCCCCTTGAATGCTTGTTTTTTTGTTTTTGTCTTGAGCTTCATGTTGGTTATGCACATAGGGCCAGCTTTACGCTCTTCGCTCTTGTCCCCTCTGAATGCGCATGCACGACTGTAATTGGGGAAGAAGGCATTACCCATTTACGGAAGATAGACAAGAAGTGCCTGGTCGCTTGGAGCATGGGGTTATGGAGAGGCTCCGCACTGTACAACAAAGGAACTAGTCCTAAATGTCCAAGTACAGAGTAGAGGGGTGAAAGCTAGCTCTTCACCCCTATGGGTGCCTAACCCTTTATGCAAAGAGTTAGCTGTAAGTTTTAAGCCTAGCCAGCACTTGTGCCCATGCCTTAAGCCTAGCCAGCACTTGTGCCCCCTGCCTTGATCCTAGTGAGCACTGCACTTGTGCCCATGCCTTAAGCCTAGCCCGCACTTGTGCCCAGGCCTTAAGCCTAGCCCGCACTTGTGCCCCGGCCTTAAGCCTAGCCCGCACTTGTGCCCCGGCCTTAAGCCTAGCCCGCACTTATGCCCAGGCCTTAAGCCTAGCCCGCACTTGTGCCCCGGCCTTAAGCCTAGCCCGCACTTGTGCCCAGGCCTTAAGCCTAGCCCGCACTTGTGCCCAGGCCTTAAGCCTAGCCCGCACTTGTGCCCAGGCCTTAAGCCTAGCCCGCACTTGTGCCCAGGCCTTAAGCCTAGCCCGCACTTGTGCCCAGGCCTTAAGCCTAGCCCGCACTTGTGCACAGGCCTTAAGCCTAGCCCGCACTTGTGTCCCGGCCTTAAGCCTAGCCCCCACTTGTGCCCAGGCCTTAAGCCTAGCCCGCACTTGTGCCCAGGCCTTAAGCCTAGCCCGCACTTGTGCCCAGGCCTTAAGCCTAGCCCGCACTTGTGCCCAGGCCTTAAGCTCAGCCCGCACTTGTGCCCAGGCCTTAAGCCTAGCCCGCACTTGTGCCCAGGCCTTAAGCCTAGCCCGCACCTGTGCCCCGGCCTTAAGCCTAGCCCGCACCTGAGCCCCGGCCTTAAGCCTAGCCCGCACCTGAGCCCCGGCCTTAAGCCTAGCCCGCACCTGAGCCCCGGCCTTAAGCCTAGCCCGCACTTGTTCCCCGGCCTTAAGCCTAGCCCGCACTTGTGCCCCGGCCTTAAGCCTAGCCCGCACTTGTGCCCCGGCCTTAAGCCTAGCCCGCACTTGTGCCCCGGCCTTAAGCCTAGCCCGCACTTGTGCCCCGGCCTTAAGCCTAGCCCCCACTTGTGCCCAGGCCTTAAGCCTAGCCCGCACTTGTGCCCAGGCCTTAAGCCTAGCCCGCACTTGTGCCCAGGCCTTAAGCCTAGCCCGCACTTGTGCCCCGGCCTTAAGCCTAGCCCGCACTTGTGCCCAGGCCTTAAGCCTAGCCCGCACTTGTGCCCCGGCCTTAAGCCTAGCCCGCACTTGTGCCCCGGCCTTAAGCCTAGCCCGCACTTGTGCCCAGGCCTTAAGCCTAGCCCGCACTTGTGCCCAGGCCTTAAGCCTAGCCCGCACTTGTGCCCAGGCCTTAAGCCTAGCCCGCACTTGTGCCCAGGCCTTAAGCCTAGCCCGCACTTGTGTCCCGGCCTTAAGCCTAGCCCCCACTTGTGCCCAGGCCTTAAGCCTAGCCCGCACTTGTGCCCAGGCCTTAACCTAGCCCGCACTTGTGCCCAGGCCTTAAGCTCAGCCCGCACTTGTGCCCAGGCCTTAAGCCTAGCCCGCACTTGTGCCCAGGCCTTAAGCCTAGCCCGCACTTGTGCCCAGGCCTTAAGCCTAGCCCGCACTTTAGAGCCCCTTGAATGCTTGTTTTTTTGTTTTTGTCTTGAGCTTCATGTTGGTTATGCACATAGGGCCAGCTTTACGCTCTTCGCTCTTGTCCCCTCTGAATGCGCATGCACGACTGTAATTGGGGAAGAAGGCATTACCCATTTACGGAGGACAGACAAGAAGTGCCTGGTCGCTTGGAGCATGGGGTTATGGAGAGGCTCCGCACTCTACAACAAAGGATCTAGTCCTAAATGTCCAAGTACAGAGTAGAGGGGTGAAAGCTAGCTCTTCACCCCTATGGGTGCCTAACCCTTTATGCAAAGAGTTAGCTGTAAGTCTTAAGCCTAGCCAGCACTTGTGCCCATGCCTTAAGCCTAGCCCGCACTTGTGCCCAGGCCTTAAGCCTAGCCTGCCCTTTTGCTCAGGCCTTAAGCCTAGCCTGCACTTGTGCCCAGGCCTTAAGCCTAGCTGGCACTTGTGCCCATGCCTTAAGCCTAGCCAGCATTTGTGCCCCCTGCCTTGATCCTAGCCAGCACTGCACTTGTGCCCAGGCCTTAAGCCTAGCCCGCACTGCACTTGTGCCCAGGCCTTAAGCCTAGCCCGCACTGCACTTGTGCCCAGGCATTAAGCCTAGCCCGAACTTGTGCCCAGGCCTTAAGCCTAGCCCGCACTTTTGCCCCGGCCTTAAGCCTTGCCCGCACTTGTGCCCCGGCCTTAAGCCTAGCCCGCACTTGTGCCCCGGCCTTAAGCCTAGCCCGCACTTGTGCCCCGGCCTTAAGCCTAGCCCGCACTTGTGCCCCGGCCTTAAGCCTAGCCCGCACTTGTGCCCCGGCCTTAAGCCTAGCCCGCACTTGTGCCCCGGCCTTAAGCCTAGCCCGCACTTGTGCCCAGGCCTTAAGCCTAGCCCGCACTTGTGCCCCGGCCTTAAGCCTAGCCCGCACTTGTGCCCAGGCCTTACGCCTAGCCCGCACTTGTGCCCAGGCCTTAAGCCTAGCCCGCACTTGTGCCCCGGCCTTAAGCCTAGCCCGCACTTGTGCCCCGGCCTTAAGCCTAGCCCGCACTTGTGCCCCGGCCTTAAGCCTAGCCCGCACTTGTGCCCAGGCCTTAAGCCTAGCCCGCACTTGTGCCCCGGCCTTAAGCCTAGCCCGCACTTGTGCCCAGGCCTTAAGCCTAGCCCGCACTTGTGCCCAGGCCTTAAGCCTAGCCCGCACTTGTGCCCAGGCCTTAAGCCTAGCCCGCACTTGTGCCCAGGCCTTAAGCCTAGCCCGCACTTGTGTCCCGGCCTTAAGCCTAGCCCGCACTTGTGCCCAGGCCTTAAGCCTAGCCCGCACTTGTGCCCAGGCCTTAAGCCTAGCCCGCACTTGTGCCCAGGCCATAAGCCTAGCCCGCACTTGTGCCCAGGCCTTAAGCCTAGCCCGCACCTGTGCCCCGGCCTTAAGCCTAGCCCGCACCTGAGCCCCGGCCTTAAGCCTAGCCCGCACTTGTTCCCCGGCCTTAAGCCTAGCCCGCACTTGTGCCCCGGCCTTAAGCCTAGCCCGCACTTGTGCCCCGGCCTTAAGCCTAGCCCGCACTTGTGCCCCGGCCTTAAGCCTAGCCTGCACTTGTGCACCGGCCTTAAGCCTAGCCCGCACTTGTGCCCCGGCCTTAAGCCTAGCCCGCACTTGTGCCCAGGCCTTAAGCCTAGCCCGCACTTGTGCCCAGGCCTTAAGCCTAGCCGGCACTTGTGCCCCGGCCTTAAGCCTAGCCCGCACTTGTGCCCAGGCCTTAAGCCTAGCCCGCACTTGTGCCCTGGCCTTAAGCCTAGCCCGCACTTGTGCCCCGGCCTTATGCCTAGCCCCCACTTGTGCCCAGGCCTTAAGCCTAGCCCGCACTTGTGCCCAGGCCTTAAGCCTAGCCCGCACTTGTGCCCAGGCCTTAAGCTCAGCCCGCACTTGTGCCCAGGCCTTAAGCCTAGCCCGCACTTGTGCCCAGGCCTTAAGCCTAGCCCGCACTTGTGCCCAGGCCTTAAGCCTAGCCCGCACTTTAGAGCCCCTTGAATGCTTGTTTTTTTGTTTTTGTCTTGAGCTTCATGTTGGTTATGCACATAGGGCCAGCTTTACGCTCTTCGCTCTTGTCCCCTCTGAATGCGCATGCACGACTGTAATTGGGGAAGAAGGCATTACCCATTTACGGAAGATAGACAAGAAGTGCCTGGTCGCTTGGAGCATGGGGTTATGGAGAGGCTCCGCACTGTACAACAAAGGAACTAGTCCTAAATGTCCAAGTACAGAGTAGAGGGGTGAAAGCTAGCTCTTCACCCCTATGGGTGCCTAACCCTTTATGCAAAGAGTTAGCTGTAAGTTTTAAGCCTAGCCAGCACTTGTGCCCATGCCTTAAGCCTAGCCAGCACTTGTGCCCCCTGCCTTGATCCTAGTGAGCACTGCACTTGTGCCCATGCCTTAAGCCTAGCCCGCACTTGTGCCCAGGCCTTAAGCCTAGCCCGCACTTGTGCCCCGGCCTTAAGCCTAGCCCGCACTTGTGCCCCGGCCTTAAGCCTAGCCCGCACTTATGCCCAGGCCTTAAGCCTAGCCCGCACTTGTGCCCCGGCCTTAAGCCTAGCCCGCACTTGTGCCCAGGCCTTAAGCCTAGCCTGCACTTGTGCCCAGGCCTTAAGCCTAGCCCGCACTTGTGCCCAGGCCTTAAGCCTAGCCCGCACTTGTGCCCAGGCCTTAAGCCTAGCCCGCACTTGTGCCCAGGCCTTAAGCCTAGCCCGCACTTGTGCCCAGGCCTTAAGCCTAGCCCGCACTTGTGCACAGGCCTTAAGCCTAGCCCGCACTTGTGTCCCGGCCTTAAGCCTAGCCCCCACTTGTGCCCAGGCCTTAAGCCTAGCCCGCACTTGTGCCCAGGCCTTAAGCCTAGCCCGCACTTGTGCCCAGGCCTTAAGCCTAGCCCGCACTTGTGCCCAGGCCTTAAGCTCAGCCCGCACTTGTGCCCAGGCCTTAAGCCTAGCCCGCACTTGTGCCCAGGCCTTAAGCCTAGCCCGCACCTGTGCCCTGGCCTTAAGCCTAGCCCGCACCTGAGCCCCGGCCTTAAGCCTAGCCCGCACCTGAGCCCCGGCCTTAAGCCTAGCCCGCACCTGAGCCCCGGCCTTAAGCCTAGCCCGCACTTGTTCCCCGGCCTTAAGCCTAGCCCGCACTTGTGCCCCGGCCTTAAGCCTAGCCCGCACTTGTGCCCCGGCCTTAAGCCTAGCCCGCACTTGTGCCCCGGCCTTAAGCCTAGCCCGCACTTGTGCCCCGGCCTTAAGCCTAGCCCCCACTTGTGCCCAGGCCTTAAGCCTAGCCCGCACTTGTGCCCAGGCCTTAAGCCTAGCCCGCACTTGTGCCCAGGCCTTAAGCCTAGCCCGCACTTGTGCCCCGGCCTTAAGCCTAGCCCGCACTTGTGCCCAGGCCTTAAGCCTAGCCCGCACTTGTGCCCCGGCCTTAAGCCTAGCCCGCACTTGTGCCCCGGCCTTAAGCCTAGCCCGCACTTGTGCCCCGGCCTTAAGCCTAGCCCGCACTTGTGCCCAGGCCTTAAGCCTAGCCCGCACTTGTGCCCAGGCCTTAAGCCTAGCCCGCACTTGTGCCCAGGCCTTAAGCCTAGCCCGCACTTGTGCCCAGGCCTTAAGCCTAGCCCGCACTTGTGTCCCGGCCTTAAGCCTAGCCCCCACTTGTGCCCAGGCCTTAAGCCTAGCCCGCACTTGTGCCCAGGCCTTAACCTAGCCCGCACTTGTGCCCAGGCCTTAAGCTCAGCCCGCACTTGTGCCCAGGCCTTAAGCCTAGCCCGCACTTGTGCCCAGGCCTTAAGCCTAGCCCGCACTTGTGCCCAGGCCTTAAGCCTAGCCCGCACTTTAGAGCCCCTTGAATGCTTGTTTTTTTGTTTTTGTCTTGAGCTTCATGTTGGTTATGCACATAGGGCCAGCTTTACGCTCTTCGCTCTTGTCCCCTCTGAATGCGCATGCACGACTGTAATTGGGGAAGAAGGCATTACCCATTTACGGAGGACAGACAAGAAGTGCCTGGTCGCTTGGAGCATGGGGTTATGGAGAGGCTCCGCACTGTACAACAAAGGATCTAGTCCTAAATGTCCAAGTACAGAGTAGAGGGGTGAAAGCTAGCTATTCACCCCTATGGGTGCCTAACCCTTTATGCAAAGAGTTAGCTGTAAGTCTTAAGCCTAGCCAGCACTTGTGCCCATGCCTTAAGCCTAGCCAGCACTTGTGCCCCCTGCCTTGATCCTAGCGAGCACTGCACTTGTGCCCATGCCTTAAGCCTAGCCCGCACTTGTGCCCAGGCCTTAAGCCTAGCCTGCCCTTTTGCTCAGGCCTTAAGCCGAGCCTGCACTTGTGCCCAGGCCTTAAGCCTAGCTGGCACTTGTGCCCATGCCTTAAGCCTAGCCAGCATTTGTGCCCCCTGCCTTGATCCTAGCCAGCACTGCACTTGTGCCCAGGCCTTAAGCCTAGCCCGCACTGCACTAGTGCCCAGGCCTTAAGCCTAGCCCGCACTGCACTTGTGCCCAGGCATTAAGCCTAGCCCGAACTTGTGCCCAGGCCTTAAGCCTAGCCCGCACTTTTGCCCCGGCCTTAAGCCTTGCCCGCACTTGTGCCCCGGCCTTAAGCCTAGCCCGCACTTGTGCCCCGGCCTTAAGCCTAGCCCGCACTTGTGCCCCGGCCTTAAGCCTAGCCCGCACTTGTGCCCCGGCCTTAAGCCTAGCCCGCACTTGTGCCCCGGCCTTAAGCCTAGCCCGCACTTGTGCCCCGGCCTTAAGCCTAGCCCGCACTTGTGCCCCAGCCTTAAGCCTAGCCCGCACTTGTGCCCAGGCCTTAAGCCTAGCCCGCACTTGTGCCCAGGCCTTAAGCCTAGCCCGCACTTGTGCCCCGGCCTTAAGCCTAGCCCGCACTTGTGCCCCGGCCTTAAGCCTAGCCCGCACTTGTGCCCCGGCCTTAAGCCTAGCCCGCACTTGTGCCCCGGCCTTAAGCCTAGCCCGCACTTGTGCCCAGGCCTTAAGCCTAGCCCGCACTTGTGCCCCGGCCTTAAGCCTAGCCCGCACTTGTGCCCAGGCCTTAAGCCTAGCCCGCACTTGTGCCCAGGCCTTAAGCCTAGCCCGCACTTGTGCCCAGGCCTTAAGCCTAGCCCGCACTTGTGTCCCGGCCTTAAGCCTAGCCCCCACTTGTGCCCAGGCCTTAAGCCTAGCCCGCACTTGTGCCCAGGCCTTAAGCCTAGCCCGCACTTGTGCCCAGGCCTTAAGCCTAGCCCGCACTTGTGCCCAGGCCATAAGCCTAGCCCGCACTTGTGCCCAGGCCTTAAGCCTAGCCCGCACCTGTGCCCCGGCCTTAAGCCTAGCCCGCACCTGAGCCCCGGCCTTAAGCCTAGCCCGCACTTGTTCCCCGGCCTTAAGCCTAGCCCGCACTTGTGCCCCGGCCTTAAGCCTAGCCCGCACTTGTGCCCCGGCCTTAAGCCTAGCCCGCACTTGTGCCCCGGCCTTAAGCCTAGCCCGCACTTGTGCCCCGGCCTTAAGCCTAGCCCGCACTTGTGCACCGGCCTTAAGCCTAGCCCGCACTTGTGCCCCGGCCTTAAGCCTAGCCCGCACTTGTGCCCAGGCCTTAAGCCTAGCCGGCACTTGTGCCCAGGCCTTAAGCCTAGCCGGCACTTGTGCCCAGGCCTTAGGCCTAGCCGGCACTTGTGCCCAGGCCTTAAGCCTAGCCCGCACTTGTGCCCCGGCCTTAAGCCTAGCCCGCACTTGTGCCCCGGCCTTAAGCCTAGCCCGCACTTGTGTCCCGGCCTTAAGCCTAGCCCGCACTTGTGCCCAGGCCTTAAGCCTAGCCCGCACTTGTGCCCAGGCCTTTAGCCTAGCCCGCACTTGTGCCCCGGCCTTAAGCCTAGCCCGCACTTGTGCCCAGGCCTTAAGCCTAGCCCGCACTTGTGCCCAGGCCTTAAGCCTAGCCCGCACTTGTGCCCAGGCCTTAAGCCTAGCCCGCACTTGTGCCCAGGCCTTAAGCCTAGCCCGCACTTGTGCCCCGGCCTTAAGCCTAGCCCGCACTTGTGCCCAGGCCTTAAGCCTAGCCCGCACTTGTGCCCTGGCCTTAAGCCTAGCCCGCACTTGTGCCCCGGCCTTAAGCCTAGCCCGCACTTGTGCCCAGGCCTTAAGCCTAGCCCGCACTTGTGCCCAGGCCTTAAGCCTAGCCCGCACTTGTGCCCAGGCCTTAAGCCTAGCCCGCACTTGTGCCCAGGCCTTAAGCCTAGCCCGCACTTGTGTCCCGGCCTTAAGCCTAGCCCCCACTTGTGCCCAGGCCTTAAGCCTAGCCCCCACTTGTGCCCAGGCCTTAAGCCTAGCCCGCACTTGTGCCCAGGCCTTAAGCTCAGCCCGCACTTGTGCCCAGGCCTTAAGCCTAGCCCGCACTTGTGCCCAGGCCTTAAGCCTAGCCCGCACCTGTGCCCCGGCCTTAAGCCTAGCCCGCACTTGTTCCCCGGCCTTAAGCCTAGCCCGCACTTGTGCCCCGGCCTTAAGCCTAGCCCGCACTTGTGCCCCGGCCTTAAGCCTAGCCCGCACTTGTGCCCCGGCCTTAAGCCTAGCCCGCACTTGTGCCCCGGCCTTAAGCCTAGCCCGCACTTGTGCCCCGGCCTTAAGCCTAGCCCGCACTTGTGCCCCGGCCTTAAGCCTAGCCCCCACTTGTGCCCAGGCCTTAAGCCTAGCCCGCACTTGTGCCCAGGCCTTAAGCCTAGCCCGCACTTGTGCCCAGGCCTTAAGCCTAGCCCGCACTTGTGCCCAGGCCATAAGCCTAGCCCGCACTTGTGCCCAGGCCTTAAGCCTAGCCCGCACTTGTGCCCAGGCCTTAAGCCTAGCCCGCTCTTGTGCCCAGGCCTTAAGCCTAGCCCGCACTTGTGCCCAGGCCTTAAGCCTAGCCTGCACTTGTGTCCCGGCCTTAAGCCTAGCCCCCACTTGTGCCCAGGCCTTAAGCCTAGCCCGCACTTGTGCCCAGGCCTTAAGCCTAGCCCGCACTTGTGCCCAGGCCTTAAGCCTAGCCCGCACTTGTGCCCAGGCCTTAAGCTCAGCCCGCACTTGTGCCCAGGCCTTAAGCCTAGCCCGCACTTGTGCCCAGGCCTTAAGCCTAGCCCGCACCTGTGCCCCGGCCTTAAGCCTAGCCCGCACCTGAGCCCCGGCCTTAAGCCTAGCCCGCACCTGAGCCCCGGCCTTAAGCCTAGCCCGCACCTGAGCCCCGGCCTTAAGCCTAGCCCGCACTTGTTCCCCGGCCTTAAGCCTAGCCCGCACTTGTGCCCCGGCCTTAAGCCTAGCCCGCACTTGTGCCCCGGCCTTAAGCCTAGCCCGCACTTGTGCCCCGGCCTTAAGCCTAGCCCGCACTTGTGCCCCGGCCTTAAGCCTAGCCCCCACTTGTGCCCAGGCCTTAAGCCTAGCCCGCACTTGTGCCCAGGCCTTAAGCCTAGCCCGCACTTGTGCCCAGGCCTTAAGCCTAGCCCGCACTTGTGCCCCGGCCTTAAGCCTAGCCCGCACTTGTGCCCCGGCCTTAAGCCTAGCCCGCACTTGTGCCCAGGCCTTAAGCCTAGCCCGCACTTGTGCCCAGGCCTTAAGCCTAGCCCGCACTTGTGCCCAGGCCTTAAGCCTAGCCCGCACTTGTGCCCAGGCCTTAAGCCTAGCCCGCACTTGTGTCCCGGCCTTAAGCCTAGCCCCCACTTGTGCCCAGGCCTTAAGCCTAGCCCGCACTTGTGCCCAGGCCTTAACCTAGCCCGCACTTGTGCCCAGGCCTTAAGCTCAGCCCGCACTTGTGCCCAGGCCTTAAGCCTAGCCCGCACTTGTGCCCAGGCCTTAAGCCTAGCCCGCACTTGTGCCCAGGCCTTAAGCCTAGCCCGCACTTTAGAGCCCCTTGAATGCTTGTTTTTTTGTTTTTGTCTTGAGCTTCATGTTGGTTATGCACATAGGACCAGCTTTACGCTCTTCGCTCTTGTCCCCTCTGAATGCGCATGCACGACTGTAATTGGGGAAGAAGGCATTACCCATTTACGGAGGACAGACAAGAAGTGCCTGGTCGCTTGGAGCATGGGGTTATGGAGAGGCTCCGCACTGTACAACAAAGGATCTAGTCCTAAATGTCCAAGTACAGAGTAGAGGGGTGAAAGCTAGCTCTTCACCCCTATGGGTGCCTAACCCTTTATGCAAAGAGTTAGCTGTAAGTCTTAAGCCTAGCCAGCACTTGTGCCCAAGCCTTAAGCCTAGCCCGCACTTGTGCCCAGGCCTTAAGCCTAGCCTGCCCTTTTGCTCAGGCCTTAAGCCTAGCCTGCACTTGTGCCCAGGCCTTAAGCCTAGCTGGCACTTGTGCCCATGCCTTAAGCCTAGCCAGCATTTGTGCCCCCTGCCTTGATCCTAGCCAGCACTGCACTTGTGCCCAGGCCTTAAGCCTAGCCCGCACTGCACTTGTGCCCAGGCCTTAAGCCTAGCCCGCACTGCACTTGTGCCCAGGCATTAAGCCTAGCCCGAACTTGTGCCCAGGCCTTAAGCCTAGCCCGCACTTTTGCCCCGGCCTTAAGCCTTGCCCGCACTTGTGCCCCGGCCTTAAGCCTAGCCCGCACTTGTGCCCCGGCCTTAAGCCTAGCCCGCACTTGTGCCCCGGCCTTAAGCCTAGCCCGCACTTGTGCCCCGGCCTTAAGCCTAGCCCGCACTTGTGCCCCGGCCTTAAGCCTAGCCCGCACTTGTGCCCCGGCCTTAAGCCTAGCCCGCACTTGTGCCCAGGCCTTAAGCCTAGCCCGCACTTGTGCCCCGGCCTTAAGCCTAGCCCGCACTTGTGCCCAGGCCTTACGCCTAGCCCGCACTTGTGCCCAGGCCTTAAGCCTAGCCCGCACTTGTGCCCCGGCCTTAAGCCTAGCCCGCACTTGTGCCCCGGCCTTAAGCCTAGCCCGCACTTGTGCCCCGGCCTTAAGCCTAGCCCGCACTTGTGCCCAGGCCTTAAGCCTAGCCCGCACTTGTGCCCCGGCCTTAAGCCTAGCCCGCACTTGTGCCCAGGCCTTAAGCCTAGCCCGCACTTGTGCCCAGGCCTTAAGCTCAGCCCGCACTTGTGCCCAGGCCTTAAGCCTAGCCCGCACTTGTGCCCAGGCCTTAAGCCTAGCCCGCACCTGTGCCCCGGCCTTAAGCCTAGCCCGCACCTGAGCCCCGGCCTTAAGCCTAGCCCGCACCTGAGCCCCGGCCTTAAGCCTAGCCCGCACCTGAGCCCCGGCCTTAAGCCTAGCCCGCACTTGTTCCCCGGCCTTAAGCCTAGCCCGCACTTGTGCCCCGGCCTTAAGCCTAGCCCGCACTTGTGCCCCGGCCTTAAGCCTAGCCCGCACTTGTGCCCCGGCCTTAAGCCTAGCCCGCACTTGTGCCCCGGCCTTAAGCCTAGCCCCCACTTGTGCCCAGGCCTTAAGCCTAGCCCGCACTTGTGCCCAGGCCTTAAGCCTAGCCCGCACTTGTGCCCAGGCCTTAAGCCTAGCCCGCACTTGTGCCCCGGCCTTAAGCCTAGCCCGCACTTGTGCCCCGGCCTTAAGCCTAGCCCGCACTTGTGCCCAGGCCTTAAGCCTAGCCCGCACTTGTGCCCAGGCCTTAAGCCTAGCCCGCACTTGTGCCCAGGCCTTAAGCCTAGCCCGCACTTGTGCCCAGGCCTTAAGCCTAGCCCGCACTTGTGTCCCGGCCTTAAGCCTAGCCCCCACTTGTGCCCAGGCCTTAAGCCTAGCCCGCACTTGTGCCCAGGCCTTAACCTAGCCCGCACTTGTGCCCAGGCCTTAAGCTCAGCCCGCACTTGTGCCCAGGCCTTAAGCCTAGCCCGCACTTGTGCCCAGGCCTTAAGCCTAGCCCGCACTTGTGCCCAGGCCTTAAGCCTAGCCCGCACTTTAGAGCCCCTTGAATGCTTGTTTTTTTGTTTTTGTCTTGAGCTTCATGTTGGTTATGCACATAGGACCAGCTTTACGCTCTTCGCTCTTGTCCCCTCTGAATGCGCATGCACGACTGTAATTGGGGAAGAAGGCATTACCCATTTACGGAGGACAGACAAGAAGTGCCTGGTCGCTTGGAGCATGGGGTTATGGAGAGGCTCCGCACTGTACAACAAAGGATCTAGTCCTAAATGTCCAAGTACAGAGTAGAGGGGTGAAAGCTAGCTCTTCACCCCTATGGGTGCCTAACCCTTTATGCAAAGAGTTAGCTGTAAGTCTTAAGCCTAGCCAGCACTTGTGCCCAAGCCTTAAGCCTAGCCCGCACTTGTGCCCAGGCCTTAAGCCTAGCCTGCCCTTTTGCTCAGGCCTTAAGCCTAGCCTGCACTTGTGCCCAGGCCTTAAGCCTAGCTGGCACTTGTGCCCATGCCTTAAGCCTAGCCAGCATTTGTGCCCCCTGCCTTGATCCTAGCCAGCACTGCACTTGTGCCCAGGCCTTAAGCCTAGCCCGCACTGCACTTGTGCCCAGGCCTTAAGCCTAGCCCGCACTGCACTTGTGCCCAGGCATTAAGCCTAGCCCGAACTTGTGCCCAGGCCTTAAGCCTAGCCCGCACTTTTGCCCCGGCCTTAAGCCTTGCCCGCACTTGTGCCCCGGCCTTAAGCCTAGCCCGCACTTGTGCCCCGGCCTTAAGCCTAGCCCGCACTTGTGCCCCGGCCTTAAGCCTAGCCCGCACTTGTGCCCCGGCCTTAAGCCTAGCCCGCACTTGTGCCCCGGCCTTAAGCCTAGCCCGCACTTGTGCCCCGGCCTTAAGCCTAGCCCGCACTTGTGCCCAGGCCTTAAGCCTAGCCCGCACTTGTGCCCCGGCCTTAAGCCTAGCCCGCACTTGTGCCCAGGCCTTACGCCTAGCCCGCACTTGTGCCCAGGCCTTAAGCCTAGCCCGCACTTGTGCCCCGGCCTTAAGCCTAGCCCGCACTTGTGCCCCGGCCTTAAGCCTAGCCCGCACTTGTGCCCCGGCCTTAAGCCTAGCCCGCACTTGTGCCCAGGCCTTAAGCCTAGCCCGCACTTGTGCCCCGGCCTTAAGCCTAGCCCGCACTTGTGCCCAGGCCTTAAGCCTAGCCCGCACTTGTGCCCAGGCCTTAAGCCTAGCCCGCACTTGTGCCCAGGCCATAAGCCTAGCCCGCACTTGTGCCCAGGCCTTAAGCCTAGCCCGCACTTGTGCCCAGGCCTTAAGCCTAGCCCGCTCTTGTGCCCAGGCCTTAAGCCTAGCCCGCACTTGTGCCCAGGCCTTAAGCCTAGCCTGCACTTGTGTCCCGGCCTTAAGCCTAGCCCCCACTTGTGCCCAGGCCTTAAGCCTAGCCCGCACTTGTGCCCAGGCCTTAAGCCTAGCCCGCACTTGTGCCCAGGCCTTAAGCCTAGCCCGCACTTGTGCCCAGGCCTTAAGCTCAGCCCGCACTTGTGCCCAGGCCTTAAGCCTAGCCCGCACTTGTGCCCAGGCCTTAAGCCTAGCCCGCACCTGTGCCCCGGCCTTAAGCCTAGCCCGCACCTGAGCCCCGGCCTTAAGCCTAGCCCGCACCTGAGCCCCGGCCTTAAGCCTAGCCCGCACCTGAGCCCCGGCCTTAAGCCTAGCCCGCACTTGTTCCCCGGCCTTAAGCCTAGCCCGCACTTGTGCCCCGGCCTTAAGCCTAGCCCGCACTTGTGCCCCGGCCTTAAGCCTAGCCCGCACTTGTGCCCCGGCCTTAAGCCTAGCCCGCACTTGTGCCCCGGCCTTAAGCCTAGCCCCCACTTGTGCCCAGGCCTTAAGCCTAGCCCGCACTTGTGCCCAGGCCTTAAGCCTAGCCCGCACTTGTGCCCAGGCCTTAAGCCTAGCCCGCACTTGTGCCCCGGCCTTAAGCCTAGCCCGCACTTGTGCCCCGGCCTTAAGCCTAGCCCGCACTTGTGCCCAGGCCTTAAGCCTAGCCCGCACTTGTGCCCAGGCCTTAAGCCTAGCCCGCACTTGTGCCCAGGCCTTAAGCCTAGCCCGCACTTGTGCCCAGGCCTTAAGCCTAGCCCGCACTTGTGTCCCGGCCTTAAGCCTAGCCCCCACTTGTGCCCAGGCCTTAAGCCTAGCCCGCACTTGTGCCCAGGCCTTAACCTAGCCCGCACTTGTGCCCAGGCCTTAAGCTCAGCCCGCACTTGTGCCCAGGCCTTAAGCCTAGCCCGCACTTGTGCCCAGGCCTTAAGCCTAGCCCGCACTTGTGCCCAGGCCTTAAGCCTAGCCCGCACTTTAGAGCCCCTTGAATGCTTGTTTTTTTGTTTTTGTCTTGAGCTTCATGTTGGTTATGCACATAGGACCAGCTTTACGCTCTTCGCTCTTGTCCCCTCTGAATGCGCATGCACGACTGTAATTGGGGAAGAAGGCATTACCCATTTACGGAGGACAGACAAGAAGTGCCTGGTCGCTTGGAGCATGGGGTTATGGAGAGGCTCCGCACTGTACAACAAAGGATCTAGTCCTAAATGTCCAAGTACAGAGTAGAGGGGTGAAAGCTAGCTCTTCACCCCTATGGGTGCCTAACCCTTTATGCAAAGAGTTAGCTGTAAGTCTTAAGCCTAGCCAGCACTTGTGCCCAAGCCTTAAGCCTAGCCCGCACTTGTGCCCAGGCCTTAAGCCTAGCCTGCCCTTTTGCTCAGGCCTTAAGCCTAGCCTGCACTTGTGCCCAGGCCTTAAGCCTAGCTGGCACTTGTGCCCATGCCTTAAGCCTAGCCAGCATTTGTGCCCCCTGCCTTGATCCTAGCCAGCACTGCACTTGTGCCCAGGCCTTAAGCCTAGCCCGCACTGCACTTGTGCCCAGGCCTTAAGCCTAGCCCGCACTGCACTTGTGCCCAGGCATTAAGCCTAGCCCGAACTTGTGCCCAGGCCTTAAGCCTAGCCCGCACTTTTGCCCCGGCCTTAAGCCTTGCCCGCACTTGTGCCCCGGCCTTAAGCCTAGCCCGCACTTGTGCCCCGGCCTTAAGCCTAGCCCGCACTTGTGCCCCGGCCTTAAGCCTAGCCCGCACTTGTGCCCCGGCCTTAAGCCTAGCCCGCACTTGTGCCCCGGCCTTAAGCCTAGCCCGCACTTGTGCCCCGGCCTTAAGCCTAGCCCGCACTTGTGCCCAGGCCTTAAGCCTAGCCCGCACTTGTGCCCCGGCCTTAAGCCTAGCCCGCACTTGTGCCCAGGCCTTACGCCTAGCCCGCACTTGTGCCCAGGCCTTAAGCCTAGCCCGCACTTGTGCCCCGGCCTTAAGCCTAGCCCGCACTTGTGCCCCGGCCTTAAGCCTAGCCCGCACTTGTGCCCCGGCCTTAAGCCTAGCCCGCACTTGTGCCCAGGCCTTAAGCCTAGCCCGCACTTGTGCCCCGGCCTTAAGCCTAGCCCGCACTTGTGCCCAGGCCTTAAGCCTAGCCCGCACTTGTGCCCAGGCCTTAAGCCTAGCCCGTACTTGTGCCCAGGCCTTAAGCCTAGCCCGCACTTGTGCCCAGGCCTTAAGCCTAGCCCGCACTTGTGTCCCGGCCTTAAGCCTAGCCCCCACTTGTGCCCAGGCCTTAAGCCTAGCCCGCACTTGTGCCCAGGCCTTAAGCCTAGCCCGCACTTGTGCCCAGGCCTTAAGCCTAGCCCGCACTTGTGCCCAGGCCTTAGGCCTAGCCGGCACTTGTGCCCAGGCCTTAAGCCTAGCCCGCACTTGTGCCCCGGCCTTAAGCCTAGCCCGCACTTGTGCCCCGGCCTTAAGCCTAGCCCGCACTTGTGTCCCGGCCTTAAGCCTAGCCCGCACTTGTGCCCAGGCCTTAAGCCTAGCCCGCACTTGTGCCCAGGCCTTTAGCCGAGCCCGCACTTGTGCCCCGGCCTTAAGCCTAGCCCGCACTTGTGCCCCGGCCTTAAGCCTAGCCCGCACTTGTGCCCCGGCCTTAAGCCTAGCCCGCACTTGTGCCCCGGCCTTAAGCCTAGCCCGCACTTGTGCCCCGGCCTTAAGCCTAGCCCGCACTTGTGCCCCGGCCTTAAGCCTAGCCCGCACTTGTGCCCCGGCCTTAAGCCTAGCCCGCACTTGTGTCCCGGCCTTAAGCCTAGCCCGCACTTGTGCCCAGGCCTTAAGCCTAGCCCGCACTTGTGCCCAGGCCTTTAGCCTAGCCCGCACTTGTGCCCCGGCCTTAAGCCTAGCCCGCACTTGTGCCCAGGCCTTAAGCCTAGCCCGCACTTGTGCCCAGGCCTTAAGCCTAGCCCGCACTTGTGCCCAGGCCTTAAGCCTAGCCCGCACTTGTGCCCAGGCCTTAAGCCTAGCCCGCACTTGTGCCCCGGCCTTAAGCCTAGCCCGCACTTGTGCCCAGGCCTTAAGCCTAGCCCGCACTTGTGCCCTGGCCTTAAGCCTAGCCCGCACTTGTGCCCCGGCCTTAAGCCTAGCCCGCACTTGTGCCCAGGCCTTAAGCCTAGCCCGCACTTGTGCCCAGGCCTTAAGCCTAGCCCGCACTTGTGCCCAGGCCTTAAGCCTAGCCCGCACTTGTGCCCAGGCCTTAAGCCTAGCCCGCACTTGTGTCCCGGCCTTAAGCCTAGCCCCCACTTGTGCCCAGGCCTTAAGCCTAGCCCCCACTTGTGCCCAGGCCTTAAGCCTAGCCCGCACTTGTGCCCAGGCCTTAAGCTCAGCCCGCACTTGTGCCCAGTCCTTAAGCCTAGCCCGCACTTGTGCCCAGGCCTTAAGCCTAGCCCGCACCTGTGCCCCGGCCTTAAGCCTAGCCCGCACTTGTTCCCCGGCCTTAAGCCTAGCCCGCACTTGTGCCCCGGCCTTAAGCCTAGCCCGCACTTGTGCCCCGGCCTTAAGCCTAGCCCGCACTTGTGCCCCGGCCTTAAGCCTAGCCCGCACTTGTGCCCCGGCCTTAAGCCTAGCCCGCACTTGTGCCCCGGCCTTAAGCCTAGCCCGCACTTGTGCCCCGGCCTTAAGCCTAGCCCCCACTTGTGCCCAGGCCTTAAGCCTAGCCCGCACTTGTGCCCAGGCCTTAAGCCTAGCCCGCACTTGTGCCCAGGCCTTAAGCCTAGCCCGCACTTGTGCCCAGGCCATAAGCCTAGCCCGCACTTGTGCCCAGGCCTTAAGCCTAGCCCGCACTTGTGCCCAGGCCTTAAGCCTAGCCCGCTCTTGTGCCCAGGCCTTAAGCCTAGCCCGCACTTGTGCCCAGGCCTTAAGCCTAGCCTGCACTTGTGTCCCGGCCTTAAGCCTAGCCCCCACTTGTGCCCAGGCCTTAAGCCTAGCCCGCACTTGTGCCCAGGCCTTAAGCCTAGCCCGCACTTGTGCCCAGGCCTTAAGCCTAGCCCGCACTTGTGCCCAGGCCTTAAGCTCAGCCCGCACTTGTGCCCAGGCCTTAAGCCTAGCCCGCACTTGTGCCCAGGCCTTAAGCCTAGCCCGCACCTGTGCCCTGGCCTTAAGCCTAGCCCGCACCTGAGCCCCGGCCTTAAGCCTAGCCCGCACCTGAGCCCCGGCCTTAAGCCTAGCCCGCACCTGAGCCCCGGCCTTAAGCCTAGCCCGCACTTGTTCCCCGGCCTTAAGCCTAGCCCGCACTTGTGCCCCGGCCTTAAGCCTAGCCCGCACTTGTGCCCCGGCCTTAAGCCTAGCCCGCACTTGTGCCCCGGCCTTAAGCCTAGCCCGCACTTGTGCCCCGGCCTTAAGCCTAGCCCGCACTTGTGCCCCGGCCTTAAGCCTAGCCCCCACTTGTGCCCAGGCCTTAAGCCTAGCCCGCACTTGTGCCCAGGCCTTAAGCCTAGCCCGCACTTGTGCCCAGGCCTTAAGCCTAGCCCGCACTTGTGCCCCGGCCTTAAGCCTAGCCCGCACTTGTGCCCCGGCCTTAAGCCTAGCCCGCACTTGTGCCCAGGCCTTAAGCCTAGCCCGCACTTGTGCCCAGGCCTTAAGCCTAGCCCGCACTTGTGCCCAGGCCTTAAGCCTAGCCCGCACTTGTGCCCAGGCCTTAAGCCTAGCCCGCACTTGTGTCCCGGCCTTAAGCCTAGCCCCCACTTGTGCCCAGGCCTTAAGCCTAGCCCGCACTTGTGCCCAGGCCTTAACCTAGCCCGCACTTGTGCCCAGGCCTTAAGCTCAGCCCGCACTTGTGCCCAGGCCTTAAGCCTAGCCCGCACTTGTGCCCAGGCCTTAAGCCTAGCCCGCACTTGTGCCTAGGCCTTAAGCCTAGCCCGCACTTTAGAGCCCCTTGAATGCTTGTTTTTTTGTTTTTGTCTTGAGCTTCATGTTGGTTATGCACATAGGACCAGCTTTACGCTCTTCGCTCTTGTCCCCTCTGAATGCGCATGCACGACTGTAATTGGGGAAGAAGGCATTACCCATTTACGGAGGACAGACAAGAAGTGCCTGGTCGCTTGGAGCATGGGGTTATGGAGAGGCTCCGCACTGTACAACAAAGGATCTAGTCCTAAATGTCCAAGTACAGAGTAGAGGGGTGAAAGCTAGCTCTTCACCCCTATGGGTGCCTAACCCTTTATGCAAAGAGTTAGCTGTAAGTCTTAAGCCTAGCCAGCACTTGTGCCCAAGCCTTAAGCCTAGCCCGCACTTGTGCCCAGGCCTTAAGCCTAGCCTGCCCTTTTGCTCAGGCCTTAAGCCTAGCCTGCACTTGTGCCCAGGCCTTAAGCCTAGCTGGCACTTGTGCCCATGCCTTAAGCCTAGCCAGCATTTGTGCCCCCTGCCTTGATCCTAGCCAGCACTGCACTTGTGCCCAGGCCTTAAGCCTAGCCCGCACTGCACTTGTGCCCAGGCCTTAAGCCTAGCCCGCACTGCACTTGTGCCCAGGCATTAAGCCTAGCCCAAACTTGTGCCCAGGCCTTAAGCCTAGCCCGCACTTTTGCCCCGGCCTTAAGCCTTGCCCGCACTTGTGCCCCGGCCTTAAGCCTAGCCCGCACTTGTGCCCCGGCCTTAAGCCTAGCCCGCACTTGTGCCCCGGCCTTAAGCCTAGCCCGCACTTGTGCCCCGGCCTTAAGCCTAGCCCGCACTTGTGCCCCGGCCTTAAGCCTAGCCCGCACTTGTGCCCCGGCCTTAAGCCTAGCCCGCACTTGTGCCCAGGCCTTAAGCCTAGCCCGCACTTGTGCCCCGGCCTTAAGCCTAGCCCGCACTTGTGCCCAGGCCTTACGCCTAGCCCGCACTTGTGCCCAGGCCTTAAGCCTAGCCCGCACTTGTGCCCCGGCCTTAAGCCTAGCCCGCACTTGTGCCCCGGCCTTAAGCCTAGCCCGCACTTGTGCCCCGGCCTTAAGCCTAGCCCGCACTTGTGCCCAGGCCTTAAGCCTAGCCCGCACTTGTGCCCCGGCCTTAAGCCTAGCCCGCACTTGTGCCCAGGCCTTAAGCCTAGCCCGCACTTGTGCCCAGGCCTTAAGCCTAGCCCGTACTTGTGCCCAGGCCTTAAGCCTAGCCCGCACTTGTGCCCAGGCCTTAAGCCTAGCCCGCACTTGTGTCCCGGCCTTAAGCCTAGCCCCCACTTGTGCCCAGGCCTTAAGCCTAGCCCGCACTTGTGCCCAGGCCTTAAGCCTAGCCCGCACTTGTGCCCAGGCCTTAAGCCTAGCCCGCACTTGTGCCCAGGCCATAAGCCTAGCCCGCACTTGTGCCCAGGCCTTAAGCCTAGCCCGCACCTGTGCCCCGGCCTTAAGCCTAGCCCGCACCTGAGCCCCGGCCTTAAGCCTAGCCCGCACTTGTTCCCCGGCCTTAAGCCTAGCCCGCACTTGTGCCCCGGCCTTAAGCCTAGCCCGCACTTGTGCCCCGGCCTTAAGCCTAGCCCGCACTTGTGCCCCGGCCTTAAGCCTAGCCTGCACTTGTGCACCGGCCTTAAGCCTAGCCCGCACTTGTGCCCCGGCCTTAAGCCTAGCCCGCACTTGTGCCCAGGCCTTAAGCCTAGCCCGCACTTGTGCCCAGGCCTTAAGCCTAGCCGGCACTTGTGCCCCGGCCTTAAGCCTAGCCCGCACTTGTGCCCAGGCCTTAAGCCTAGCCCGCACTTGTGCCCTGGCCTTAAGCCTAGCCTGCACTTGTGCCCCGGCCTTAAGCCTAGCCCCCACTTGTGCCCAGGCCTTAAGCCTAGCCCGCACTTGTGCCCAGGCCTTAAGCCTAGCCCGCACTTGTGCCCAGGCCTTAAGCTCAGCCCGCACTTGTGCCCAGGCCTTAAGCCTAGCCCGCACTTGTGCCCAGGCCTTAAGCCTAGCCCGCACTTGTGCCCAGGCCTTAAGCCTAGCCCGCACTTTAGAGCCCCTTGAATGCTTGTTTTTTTGTTTTTGTCTTGAGCTTCATGTTGGTTATGCACATAGGGCCAGCTTTACGCTCTTCGCTCTTGTCCCCTCTGAATGCGCATGCACGACTGTAATTGGGGAAGAAGGCATTACCCATTTACGGAAGATAGACAAGAAGTGCCTGGTCGCTTGGAGCATGGGGTTATGGAGAGGCTCCGCACTGTACAACAAAGGAACTAGTCCTAAATGTCCAAGTACAGAGTAGAGGGGTGAAAGCTAGCTCTTCACCCCTATGGGTGCCTAACCCTTTATGCAAAGAGTTAGCTGTAAGTTTTAAGCCTAGCCAGCACTTGTGCCCATGCCTTAAGCCTAGCCAGCACTTGTGCCCCCTGCCTTGATCCTAGTGAGCACTGCACTTGTGCCCATGCCTTAAGCCTAGCCCGCACTTGTGCCCAGGCCTTAAGCCTAGCCCGCACTTGTGCCCCGGCCTTAAGCCTAGCCCGCACTTGTGCCCCGGCCTTAAGCCTAGCCCGCACTTATGCCCAGGCCTTAAGCCTAGCCCGCACTTGTGCCCCGGCCTTAAGCCTAGCCCGCACTTGTGCCCAGGCCTTAAGCCTAGCCTGCACTTGTGCCCAGGCCTTAAGCCTAGCCCGCACTTGTGCCCAGGCCTTAAGCCTAGCCCGCACTTGTGCCCAGGCCTTAAGCCTAGCCCGCACTTGTGCCCAGGCCTTAAGCCTAGCCCGCACTTGTGCCCAGGCCTTAAGCCTAGCCCGCACTTGTGCACAGGCCTTAAGCCTAGCCCGCACTTGTGTCCCGGCCTTAAGCCTAGCCCCCACTTGTGCCCAGGCCTTAAGCCTAGCCCGCACTTGTGCCCAGGCCTTAAGCCTAGCCCGCACTTGTGCCCAGGCCTTAAGCCTAGCCCGCACTTGTGCCCAGGCCTTAAGCTCAGCCCGCACTTGTGCCCAGGCTTTAAGCCTAGCCCGCACTTGTGCCCAGGCCTTAAGCCTAGCCCGCACCTGTGCCCCGGCCTTAAGCCTAGCCCGCACCTGAGCCCCGGCCTTAAGCCTAGCCCGCACCTGAGCCCCGGCCTTAAGCCTAGCCCGCACCTGAGCCCCGGCCTTAAGCCTAGCCCGCACTTGTTCCCCGGCCTTAAGCCTAGCCCGCACTTGTGCCCCGGCCTTAAGCCTAGCCCGCACTTGTGCCCCGGCCTTAAGCCTAGCCCGCACTTGTGCCCAGGCCTTAAGCCTAGCCCGCACTTGTGCCCCGGCCTTAAGCCTAGCCCCCACTTGTGCCCAGGCCTTAAGCCTAGCCCGCACTTGTGCCCAGGCCTTAAGCCTAGCCCGCACTTGTGCCCAGGCCTTAAGCCTAGCCCGCACTTGTGCCCCGGCCTTAAGCCTAGCCCGCACTTGTGCCCAGGCCTTAAGCCTAGCCCGCACTTGTGCCCCGGCCTTAAGCCTAGCCCGCACTTGTGCCCCGGCCTTAAGCCTAGCCCGCACTTGTGCCCCGGCCTTAAGCCTAGCCCGCACTTGTGCCCAGGCCTTAAGCCTAGCCCGCACTTGTGCCCAGGCCTTAAGCCTAGCCCGCACTTGTGCCCAGGCCTTAAGCCTAGCCCGCACTTGTGTCCCGGCCTTAAGCCTAGCCCCCACTTGTGCCCAGGCCTTAAGCCTAGCCCGCACTTGTGCCCAGGCCTTAACCTAGCCCGCACTTGTGCCCAGGCCTTAAGCTCAGCCCGCACTTGTGCCCAGGCCTTAAGCCTAGCCCGCACTTGTGCCCAGGCCTTAAGCCTAGCCCGCACTTGTGCCCAGGCCTTAAGCCTAGCCCGCACTTTAGAGCCCCTTGAATGCTTGTTTTTTTGTTTTTGTCTTGAGCTTCATGTTGGTTATGCACATAGGGCCAGCTTTACGCTCTTCGCTCTTGTCCCCTCTGAATGCGCATGCACGACTGTAATTGGGGAAGAAGGCATTACCCATTTACGGAGGACAGACAAGAAGTGCCTGGTCGCTTGGAGCATGGGGTTATGGAGAGGCTCCGCACTGTACAACAAAGGATCTAGTCCTAAATGTCCAAGTACAGAGTAGAGGGGTGAAAGCTAGCTCTTCACCCCTATGGGTGCCTAACCCTTTATGCAAAGAGTTAGCTGTAAGTCTTAAGCCTAGCCAGCACTTGTGCCCATGCCTTAAGCCTAGCCAGCACTTGTGCCCCCTGCCTTGATCCTAGCGAGCACTGCACTTGTGCCCATGCCTTAAGCCTAGCCCGCACTTGTGCCCAGGCCTTAAGCCTAGCCTGCCCTTTTGCTCAGGCCTTAAGCCTAGCCTGCACTTGTGCCCAGGCCTTAAGCCTAGCTGGCACTTGTGCCCATGCCTTAAGCCTAGCCAGCATTTGTGCCCCGGCCTTAAGCCTAGCCCGCACTTGTGCCCCGGCCTTAAGCCTAGCCCGCACTTGTGCCCCGGCCTTAAGCCTAGCCCGCACTTGTGCCCAGGCCTTAAGCCTAGCCCGCACTTGTGCCCCGGCCTTAAGCCTAGCCCGCACTTGTGCCCAGGCCTTAAGCCTAGCCCGCACTTGTGCCCCGGCCTTAAGCCTAGCCCGCACTTGTGCCCAGGCCTTAAGCCTAGCCCGCACTTGTGCCCAGGCCTTAAGCCTAGCCCGCACTTGTGCCCAGGCCATAAGCCTAGCCCGCACTTGTGCCCAGGCCTTAAGCCTAGCCCGCACTTGTGCCCAGGCCATAAGCCTAGCCCGCACTTGTGCCCAGGCCTTAAGCCTAGCCCGCACTTGTGCCCAGGCCTTAAGCCTAGCCCGCTCTTGTGCCCAGGCCTTAAGCCTAGCCCGCACTTGTGCCCAGGCCTTAAGCCTAGCCTGCACTTGTGTCCCGGCCTTAAGCCTAGCCCCCACTTGTGCCCAGGCCTTAAGCCTAGCCCGCACTTGTGCCCAGGCCTTAAGCCTAGCCCGCACTTGTGCCCAGGCCTTAAGCCTAGCCCGCACTTGTGCCCAGGCCTTAAGCTCAGCCCGCACTTGTGCCCAGGCCTTAAGCCTAGCCCGCACTTGTGCCCAGGCCTTAAGCCTAGCCCGCACCTGTGCCCCGGCCTTAAGCCTAGCCCGCACCTGAGCCCCGGCCTTAAGCCTAGCCCGCACCTGAGCCCCGGCCTTAAGCCTAGCCCGCACCTGAGCCCCGGCCTTAAGCCTAGCCCGCACTTGTTCCCCGGCCTTAAGCCTAGCCCGCACTTGTGCCCCGGCCTTAAGCCTAGCCCGCACTTGTGCCCCGGCCTTAAGCCTAGCCCGCACTTGTGCCCCGGCCTTAAGCCTAGCCCGCACTTGTGCCCCGGCCTTAAGCCTAGCCCCCACTTGTGCCCAGGCCTTAAGCCTAGCCCGCACTTGTGCCCAGGCCTTAAGCCTAGCCCGCACTTGTGCCCAGGCCTTAAGCCTAGCCCGCACTTGTGCCCCGGCCTTAAGCCTAGCCCGCACTTGTGCCCCGGCCTTAAGCCTAGCCCGCACTTGTGCCCAGGCCTTAAGCCTAGCCCGCACTTGTGCCCAGGCCTTAAGCCTAGCCCGCACTTGTGCCCAGGCCTTAAGCCTAGCCCGCACTTGTGCCCAGGCCTTAAGCCTAGCCCGCACTTGTGTCCCGGCCTTAAGCCTAGCCCCCACTTGTGCCCAGGCCTTAAGCCTAGCCCGCACTTGTGCCCAGGCCTTAACCTAGCCCGCACTTGTGCCCAGGCCTTAAGCTCAGCCCGCACTTGTGCCCAGGCCTTAAGCCTAGCCCGCACTTGTGCCCAGGCCTTAAGCCTAGCCCGCACTTGTGCCCAGGCCTTAAGCCTAGCCCGCACTTTAGAGCCCCTTGAATGCTTGTTTTTTTGTTTTTGTCTTGAGCTTCATGTTGGTTATGCACATAGGACCAGCTTTACGCTCTTCGCTCTTGTCCCCTCTGAATGCGCATGCACGACTGTAATTGGGGAAGAAGGCATTACCCATTTACGGAGGACAGACAAGAAGTGCCTGGTCGCTTGGAGCATGGGGTTATGGAGAGGCTCCGCACTGTACAACAAAGGATCTAGTCCTAAATGTCCAAGTACAGAGTAGAGGGGTGAAAGCTAGCTCTTCACCCCTATGGGTGCCTAACCCTTTATGCAAAGAGTTAGCTGTAAGTCTTAAGCCTAGCCAGCACTTGTGCCCAAGCCTTAAGCCTAGCCCGCACTTGTGCCCAGGCCTTAAGCCTAGCCTGCCCTTTTGCTCAGGCCTTAAGCCTAGCCTGCACTTGTGCCCAGGCCTTAAGCCTAGCTGGCACTTGTGCCCATGCCTTAAGCCTAGCCAGCATTTGTGCCCCCTGCCTTGATCCTAGCCAGCACTGCACTTGTGCCCAGGCCTTAAGCCTAGCCCGCACTGCACTTGTGCCCAGGCCTTAAGCCTAGCCCGCACTGCACTTGTGCCCAGGCATTAAGCCTAGCCCGAACTTGTGCCCAGGCCTTAAGCCTAGCCCGCACTTTTGCCCCGGCCTTAAGCCTTGCCCGCACTTGTGCCCCGGCCTTAAGCCTAGCCCGCACTTGTGCCCCGGCCTTAAGCCTAGCCCGCACTTGTGCCCCGGCCTTAAGCCTAGCCCGCACTTGTGCCCCGGCCTTAAGCCTAGCCCGCACTTGTGCCCCGGCCTTAAGCCTAGCCCGCACTTGTGCCCCGGCCTTAAGCCTAGCCCGCACTTGTGCCCAGGCCTTAAGCCTAGCCCGCACTTGTGCCCCGGCCTTAAGCCTAGCCCGCACTTGTGCCCAGGCCTTACGCCTAGCCCGCACTTGTGCCCAGGCCTTAAGCCTAGCCCGCACTTGTGACCCGGCCTTAAGCCTAGCCCGCACTTGTGCCCCGGCCTTAAGCCTAGCCCGCACTTGTGCCCCGGCCTTAAGCCTAGCCCGCACTTGTGCCCGGCCTTAAGCCTAGCCCGCACTTGTGCCCCGGCCTTAAGTTTAGCCCGCACTTGTGCCCCGGCCTTAAGCCTAGCCCGCACTTGTGCCCAGGCCTTAAGCCTAGCCCGCACTTGTGCCCAGGCCTTAAGCCTAGCCGGCACTTGTGCCCAGGCCTTAGGCCTAGCCGGCACTTGTGCCCAGGCCTTAAGCCTAGCCCGCACTTGTGCCCCGGCCTTAAGCCTAGCCCGCACTTGTGCCCCGGCCTTAAGCCTAGCCCGCACTTGTGCCCAGGCCTTAAGCCTATCCCGCACTTGTGCCCAGGCCTTAAGCCTAGCCCGCACTTGTGCCCCGGCCTTAAGCCTAGCCCGCACTTGTGCCCAGGCCTTAAGCCTAGCCCGCACTTGTGCCCAGGCCTTAAGCCTAGCCCGCACTTGTGCCCAGGCCTTAAGCCTAGCCCGCACTTGTGCCCAGGCCTTAAGCCTAGCCCGCACTTGTGCCCAGGCCTTAAGCCTAGCCCGCACTTGTGCCCAGGCCTTAAGCCTAGCCCTTAAGCCTAGCCCGCACTTGTGCCCAGGCCTTAAGCCTAGCCCTTAAGCCTAGCCCGCACTTGTGCCCAGGCCTTAAGCTCAGCCCGCACTTGTGCCCAGGCCTTAAGCCTAGCCCGCACTTGTGCCCAGGCCTTAAGCCTAGCCCGCACTTTAGAGCCCCTTGAATGCTTGTTTTTTTGTTTTTGTCTTGAGCTTCATGTTGGTTATGCACATAGGGCCAGCTTTACGCTCTTCGCTCTTGTCCCCTCTGAATGCGCATGCACGACTGTAATTGGGGAAGAAGGCATTACCCATTTACGGAAGATAGACAAGAAGTGCCTGGTCGCTTGGAGCATGGGGTTATGGAGAGGCTCCGCACTGTACAACAAAGGAACTAGTCCTAAATGTCCAAGTACAGAGTAGAGGGGTGAAAGCTAGCTCTTCACCCCTATGGGTGCCTAACCCTTTATGCAAAGAGTTAGCTGTAAGTTTTAAGCCTAGCCAGCACTTGTGCCCATGCCTTAAGCCTAGCCAGCACTTGTGCCCCCTGCCTTGATCCTAGTGAGCACTGCACTTGTGCCCATGCCTTAAGCCTAGCCCGCACTTGTGCCCAGGCCTTAAGCCTAGCCCGCACTTGTGCCCCGGCCTTAAGCCTAGCCCGCACTTGTGCCCCGGCCTTAAGCCTAGCCCGCACTTATGCCCAGGCCTTAAGCCTAGCCCGCACTTGTGCCCCGGCCTTAAGCCTAGCCCGCACTTGTGCCCAGGCCTTAAGCCTAGCCCGCACTTGTGCCCAGGCCTTAAGCCTAGCCCGCACTTGTGCCCAGGCCTTAAGCCTAGCCCGCACTTGTGCCCAGGCCTTAAGCCTAGCCCGCACTTGTGCCCAGGCCTTAAGCCTAGCCCGCACTTGTGCACAGGCCTTAAGCCTAGCCCGCACTTGTGTCCCGGCCTTAAGCCTAGCCCCCACTTGTGCCCAGGCCTTAAGCCTAGCCCGCACTTGTGCCCAGGCCTTAAGCCTAGCCCCCACTTGTGCCCAGGCCTTAAGCCTAGCCCGCACTTGTGCCCAGGCCTTAAGCCTAGCCCGCACTTGTGCCCAGGCCTTAAGCCTAGCCCGCACTTGTGCCCAGGCCTTAAGCTCAGCCCGCACTTGTGCCCAGGCCTTAAGCCTAGCCCGCACTTGTGCCCAGGCCTTAAGCCTAGCCCGCACTTGTGCCCCGGCCTTAAGCCTAGCCCGCACTTGTGCCCCGGCCTTAAGCCTAGCCCGCACTTGTGCCCCGGCCTTAAGCCTAGCCCGCACTTGTGCCCCGGCCTTAAGCCTAGCCCGCACTTGTGCCCCGGCCTTAAGCCTAGCCCGCACTTGTGCCCAGGCCTTAAGCCTAGCCCGCACTTGTGCCCCGGCCTTAAGCCTAGCCCGCACTTGTGCCCAGGCCTTACGCCTAGCCCGCACTTGTGCCCAGGCCTTAAGCCTAGCCCGCACTTGTGCCCCGGCCTTAAGCCTAGCCCGCACTTGTGCCCCGGCCTTAAGCCTAGCCCGCACTTGTGCCCCGGCCTTAAGCCTAGCCCGCACTTGTGCCCAGGCCTTAAGCCTAGCCCGCACTTGTGCCCCGGCCTTAAGCCTAGCCCGCACTTGTGCCCAGGCCTTAAGCCTAGCCCGCACTTGTGCCCAGGCCTTAAGCTCAGCCCGCACTTGTGCCCAGGCCTTAAGCCTAGCCCGCACTTGTGCCCAGGCCTTAAGCCTAGCCCGCACCTGTGCCCCGGCCTTAAGCCTAGCCCGCACCTGAGCCCCGGCCTTAAGCCTAGCCCGCACCTGAGCCCCGGCCTTAAGCCTAGCCCGCACCTGAGCCCCGGCCTTAAGCCTAGCCCGCACTTGTTCCCCGGCCTTAAGCCTAGCCCGCACTTGTGCCCCGGCCTTAAGCCTAGCCCGCACTTGTGCCCCGGCCTTAAGCCTAGCCCGCACTTGTGCCCCGGCCTTAAGCCTAGCCCGCACTTGTGCCCCGGCCTTAAGCCTAGCCCCCACTTGTGCCCAGGCCTTAAGCCTAGCCCGCACTTGTGCCCAGGCCTTAAGCCTAGCCCGCACTTGTGCCCAGGCCTTAAGCCTAGCCCGCACTTGTGCCCCGGCCTTAAGCCTAGCCCGCACTTGTGCCCCGGCCTTAAGCCTAGCCCGCACTTGTGCCCAGGCCTTAAGCCTAGCCCGCACTTGTGCCCAGGCCTTAAGCCTAGCCCGCACTTGTGCCCAGGCCTTAAGCCTAGCCCGCACTTGTGCCCAGGCCTTAAGCCTAGCCCGCACTTGTGTCCCGGCCTTAAGCCTAGCCCCCACTTGTGCCCAGGCCTTAAGCCTAGCCCGCACTTGTGCCCAGGCCTTAACCTAGCCCGCACTTGTGCCCAGGCCTTAAGCTCAGCCCGCACTTGTGCCCAGGCCTTAAGCCTAGCCCGCACTTGTGCCCAGGCCTTAAGCCTAGCCCGCACTTGTGCCCAGGCCTTAAGCCTAGCCCGCACTTTAGAGCCCCTTGAATGCTTGTTTTTTTGTTTTTGTCTTGAGCTTCATGTTGGTTATGCACATAGGACCAGCTTTACGCTCTTCGCTCTTGTCCCCTCTGAATGCGCATGCACGACTGTAATTGGGGAAGAAGGCATTACCCATTTACGGAGGACAGACAAGAAGTGCCTGGTCGCTTGGAGCATGGGGTTATGGAGAGGCTCCGCACTGTACAACAAAGGATCTAGTCCTAAATGTCCAAGTACAGAGTAGAGGGGTGAAAGCTAGCTCTTCACCCCTATGGGTGCCTAACCCTTTATGCAAAGAGTTAGCTGTAAGTCTTAAGCCTAGCCAGCACTTGTGCCCAAGCCTTAAGCCTAGCCCGCACTTGTGCCCAGGCCTTAAGCCTAGCCTGCCCTTTTGCTCAGGCCTTAAGCCTAGCCTGCACTTGTGCCCAGGCCTTAAGCCTAGCTGGCACTTGTGCCCATGCCTTAAGCCTAGCCAGCATTTGTGCCCCCTGCCTTGATCCTAGCCAGCACTGCACTTGTGCCCAGGCCTTAAGCCTAGCCCGCACTGCACTTGTGCCCAGGCCTTAAGCCTAGCCCGCACTGCACTTGTGCCCAGGCATTAAGCCTAGCCCGAACTTGTGCCCAGGCCTTAAGCCTAGCCCGCACTTTTGCCCCGGCCTTAAGCCTTGCCCGCACTTGTGCCCCGGCCTTAAGCCTAGCCCGCACTTGTGCCCCGGCCTTAAGCCTAGCCCGCACTTGTGCCCCGGCCTTAAGCCTAGCCCGCACTTGTGCCCCGGCCTTAAGCCTAGCCCGCACTTGTGCCCCGGCCTTAAGCCTAGCCCGCACTTGTGCCCCGGCCTTAAGCCTAGCCCGCACTTGTGCCCAGGCCTTAAGCCTAGCCCGCACTTGTGCCCCGGCCTTAAGCCTAGCCCGCACTTGTGCCCAGGCCTTACGCCTAGCCCGCACTTGTGCCCAGGCCTTAAGCCTAGCCCGCACTTGTGCCCCGGCCTTAAGCCTAGCCCGCACTTGTGCCCCGGCCTTAAGCCTAGCCCGCACTTGTGCCCCGGCCTTAAGCCTAGCCCGCACTTGTGCCCAGGCCTTAAGCCTAGCCCGCACTTGTGCCCCGGCCTTAAGCCTAGCCCGCACTTGTGCCCAGGCCTTAAGCCTAGCCCGCACTTGTGCCCAGGCCTTAAGCCTAGCCCGCACTTGTGCCCAGGCCATAAGCCTAGCCCGCACTTGTGCCCAGGCCTTAAGCCTAGCCCGCACTTGTGCCCAGGCCTTAAGCCTAGCCCGCTCTTGTGCCCAGGCCTTAAGCCTAGCCCGCACTTGTGCCCAGGCCTTAAGCCTAGCCTGCACTTGTGTCCCGGCCTTAAGCCTAGCCCCCACTTGTGCCCAGGCCTTAAGCCTAGCCCGCACTTGTGCCCAGGCCTTAAGCCTAGCCCGCACTTGTGCCCAGGCCTTAAGCCTAGCCCGCACTTGTGCCCAGGCCTTAAGCTCAGCCCGCACTTGTGCCCAGGCCTTAAGCCTAGCCCGCACTTGTGCCCAGGCCTTAAGCCTAGCCCGCACCTGTGCCCCGGCCTTAAGCCTAGCCCGCACCTGAGCCCCGGCCTTAAGCCTAGCCCGCACCTGAGCCCCGGCCTTAAGCCTAGCCCGCACCTGAGCCCCGGCCTTAAGCCTAGCCCGCACTTGTTCCCCGGCCTTAAGCCTAGCCCGCACTTGTGCCCCGGCCTTAAGCCTAGCCCGCACTTGTGCCCCGGCCTTAAGCCTAGCCCGCACTTGTGCCCCGGCCTTAAGCCTAGCCCGCACTTGTGCCCCGGCCTTAAGCCTAGCCCCCACTTGTGCCCAGGCCTTAAGCCTAGCCCGCACTTGTGCCCAGGCCTTAAGCCTAGCCCGCACTTGTGCCCAGGCCTTAAGCCTAGCCCGCACTTGTGCCCCGGCCTTAAGCCTAGCCCGCACTTGTGCCCCGGCCTTAAGCCTAGCCCGCACTTGTGCCCAGGCCTTAAGCCTAGCCCGCACTTGTGCCCAGGCCTTAAGCCTAGCCCGCACTTGTGCCCAGGCCTTAAGCCTAGCCCGCACTTGTGCCCAGGCCTTAAGCCTAGCCCGCACTTGTGTCCCGGCCTTAAGCCTAGCCCCCACTTGTGCCCAGGCCTTAAGCCTAGCCCGCACTTGTGCCCAGGCCTTAACCTAGCCCGCACTTGTGCCCAGGCCTTAAGCTCAGCCCGCACTTGTGCCCAGGCCTTAAGCCTAGCCCGCACTTGTGCCCAGGCCTTAAGCCTAGCCCGCACTTGTGCCCAGGCCTTAAGCCTAGCCCGCACTTTAGAGCCCCTTGAATGCTTGTTTTTTTGTTTTTGTCTTGAGCTTCATGTTGGTTATGCACATAGGACCAGCTTTACGCTCTTCGCTCTTGTCCCCTCTGAATGCGCATGCACGACTGTAATTGGGGAAGAAGGCATTACCCATTTACGGAGGACAGACAAGAAGTGCCTGGTCGCTTGGAGCATGGGGTTATGGAGAGGCTCCGCACTGTACAACAAAGGATCTAGTCCTAAATGTCCAAGTACAGAGTAGAGGGGTGAAAGCTAGCTCTTCACCCCTATGGGTGCCTAACCCTTTATGCAAAGAGTTAGCTGTAAGTCTTAAGCCTAGCCAGCACTTGTGCCCAAGCCTTAAGCCTAGCCCGCACTTGTGCCCAGGCCTTAAGCCTAGCCTGCCCTTTTGCTCAGGCCTTAAGCCTAGCCTGCACTTGTGCCCAGGCCTTAAGCCTAGCTGGCACTTGTGCCCATGCCTTAAGCCTAGCCAGCATTTGTGCCCCCTGCCTTGATCCTAGCCAGCACTGCACTTGTGCCCAGGCCTTAAGCCTAGCCCGCACTGCACTTGTGCCCAGGCCTTAAGCCTAGCCCGCACTGCACTTGTGCCCAGGCATTAAGCCTAGCCCGAACTTGTGCCCAGGCCTTAAGCCTAGCCCGCACTTTTGCCCCGGCCTTAAGCCTTGCCCGCACTTGTGCCCCGGCCTTAAGCCTAGCCCGCACTTGTGCCCCGGCCTTAAGCCTAGCCCGCACTTGTGCCCCGGCCTTAAGCCTAGCCCGCACTTGTGCCCCGGCCTTAAGCCTAGCCCGCACTTGTGCCCCGGCCTTAAGCCTAGCCCGCACTTGTGCCCCGGCCTTAAGCCTAGCCCGCACTTGTGCCCAGGCCTTAAGCCTAGCCCGCACTTGTGCCCCGGCCTTAAGCCTAGCCCGCACTTGTGCCCAGGCCTTACGCCTAGCCCGCACTTGTGCCCAGGCCTTAAGCCTAGCCCGCACTTGTGACCCGGCCTTAAGCCTAGCCCGCACTTGTGCCCCGGCCTTAAGCCTAGCCCGCACTTGTGCCCCGGCCTTAAGCCTAGCCCGCACTTGTGCCCGGCCTTAAGCCTAGCCCGCACTTGTGCCCCGGCCTTAAGTTTAGCCCGCACTTGTGCCCCGGCCTTAAGCCTAGCCCGCACTTGTGCCCAGGCCTTAAGCCTAGCCCGCACTTGTGCCCAGGCCTTAAGCCTAGCCGGCACTTGTGCCCAGGCCTTAGGCCTAGCCGGCACTTGTGCCCAGGCCTTAAGCCTAGCCCGCACTTGTGCCCCGGCCTTAAGCCTAGCCCGCACTTGTGCCCCGGCCTTAAGCCTAGCCCGCACTTGTGCCCAGGCCTTAAGCCTATCCCGCACTTGTGCCCAGGCCTTAAGCCTAGCCCGCACTTGTGCCCCGGCCTTAAGCCTAGCCCGCACTTGTGCCCAGGCCTTAAGCCTAGCCCGCACTTGTGCCCAGGCCTTAAGCCTAGCCCGCACTTGTGCCCAGGCCTTAAGCCTAGCCCGCACTTGTGCCCAGGCCTTAAGCCTAGCCCGCACTTGTGCCCAGGCCTTAAGCCTAGCCCGCACTTGTGCCCAGGCCTTAAGCCTAGCCCTTAAGCCTAGCCCGCACTTGTGCCCAGGCCTTAAGCCTAGCCCTTAAGCCTAGCCCGCACTTGTGCCCAGGCCTTAAGCTCAGCCCGCACTTGTGCCCAGGCCTTAAGCCTAGCCCGCACTTGTGCCCAGGCCTTAAGCCTAGCCCGCACTTTAGAGCCCCTTGAATGCTTGTTTTTTTGTTTTTGTCTTGAGCTTCATGTTGGTTATGCACATAGGGCCAGCTTTACGCTCTTCGCTCTTGTCCCCTCTGAATGCGCATGCACGACTGTAATTGGGGAAGAAGGCATTACCCATTTACGGAAGATAGACAAGAAGTGCCTGGTCGCTTGGAGCATGGGGTTATGGAGAGGCTCCGCACTGTACAACAAAGGAACTAGTCCTAAATGTCCAAGTACAGAGTAGAGGGGTGAAAGCTAGCTCTTCACCCCTATGGGTGCCTAACCCTTTATGCAAAGAGTTAGCTGTAAGTTTTAAGCCTAGCCAGCACTTGTGCCCATGCCTTAAGCCTAGCCAGCACTTGTGCCCCCTGCCTTGATCCTAGTGAGCACTGCACTTGTGCCCATGCCTTAAGCCTAGCCCGCACTTGTGCCCAGGCCTTAAGCCTAGCCCGCACTTGTGCCCCGGCCTTAAGCCTAGCCCGCACTTGTGCCCCGGCCTTAAGCCTAGCCCGCACTTATGCCCAGGCCTTAAGCCTAGCCCGCACTTGTGCCCCGGCCTTAAGCCTAGCCCGCACTTGTGCCCAGGCCTTAAGCCTAGCCCGCACTTGTGCCCAGGCCTTAAGCCTAGCCCGCACTTGTGCCCAGGCCTTAAGCCTAGCCCGCACTTGTGCCCAGGCCTTAAGCCTAGCCCGCACTTGTGCCCAGGCCTTAAGCCTAGCCCGCACTTGTGCACAGGCCTTAAGCCTAGCCCGCACTTGTGTCCCGGCCTTAAGCCTAGCCCCCACTTGTGCCCAGGCCTTAAGCCTAGCCCGCACTTGTGCCCAGGCCTTAAGCCTAGCCCGCACTTGTGCCCAGGCCTTAAGCCTAGCCCGCACTTGTGCCCAGGCCTTAAGCTCAGCCCGCACTTGTGCCCAGGCCTTAAGCCTAGCCCGCACTTGTGCCCAGGCCTTAAGCCTAGCCCGCACCTGTGCCCCGGCCTTAAGCCTAGCCCGCACCTGAGCCCCGGCCTTAAGCCTAGCCCGCACCTGAGCCCCGGCCTTAAGCCTAGCCCGCACCTGAGCCCCGGCCTTAAGCCTAGCCCGCACTTGTTCCCCGGCCTTAAGCCTAGCCCGCACTTGTGCCCCGGCCTTAAGCCTAGCCCGCACTTGTGCCCCGGCCTTAAGCCTAGCCCGCACTTGTGCCCCGGCCTTAAGCCTAGCCCGCACTTGTGCCCCGGCCTTAAGCCTAGCCCCCACTTGTGCCCAGGCCTTAAGCCTAGCCCGCACTTGTGCCCAGGCCTTAAGCCTAGCCCGCACTTGTGCCCAGGCCTTAAGCCTAGCCCGCACTTGTGCCCCGGCCTTAAGCCTAGCCCGCACTTGTGCCCAGGCCTTAAGCCTAGCCCGCACTTGTGCCCCGGCCTTAAGCCTAGCCCGCACTTGTGCCCCGGCCTTAAGCCTAGCCCGCACTTGTGCCCAGGCCTTAAGCCTAGCCCGCACTTGTGCCCAGGCCTTAAGCCTAGCCCGCACTTGTGCCCAGGCCTTAAGCCTAGCCCGCACTTGTGCCCAGGCCTTAAGCCTAGCCCGCACTTGTGTCCCGGCCTTAAGCCTAGCCCCCACTTGTGCCCAGGCCTTAAGCCTAGCCCGCACTTGTGCCCAGG
The DNA here is from genome assembly GCF_032444005.1 of Ranitomeya imitator. Taxonomy (NCBI): domain Eukaryota; kingdom Metazoa; phylum Chordata; class Amphibia; order Anura; family Dendrobatidae; genus Ranitomeya; species Ranitomeya imitator. The sequence continues at coordinate 109,300 of NW_027194014.1, forward strand.
CCTTAACCTAGCCCGCACTTGTGCCCAGGCCTTAAGCTCAGCCCGCACTTGTGCCCAGGCCTTAAGCCTAGCCCGCACTTGTGCCCAGGCCTTAAGCCTAGCCCGCACTTGTGCCCAGGCCTTAAGCCTAGCCCGCACTTTAGAGCCCCTTGAATGCTTGTTTTTTTGTTTTTGTCTTGAGCTTCATGTTGGTTATGCACATAGGGCCAGCTTTACGCTCTTCGCTCTTGTCCCCTCTGAATGCGCATGCACGACTGTAATTGGGGAAGAAGGCATTACCCATTTACGGAGGACAGACAAGAAGTGCCTGGTCGCTTGGAGCATGGGGTTATGGAGAGGCTCCGCACTCTACAACAAAGGATCTAGTCCTAAATGTCCAAGTACAGAGTAGAGGGGTGAAAGCTAGCTCTTCACCCCTATGGGTGCCTAACCCTTTATGCAAAGAGTTAGCTGTAAGTCTTAAGCCTAGCCAGCACTTGTGCCCATGCCTTAAGCCTAGCCCGCACTTGTGCCCAGGCCTTAAGCCTAGCCTGCCCTTTTGCTCAGGCCTTAAGCCTAGCCTGCACTTGTGCCCAGGCCTTAAGCCTAGCTGGCACTTGTGCCCATGCCTTAAGCCTAGCCAGCATTTGTGCCCCCTGCCTTGATCCTAGCCAGCACTGCACTTGTGCCCAGGCCTTAAGCCTAGCCCGCACTGCACTTGTGCCCAGGCCTTAAGCCTAGCCCGCACTGCACTTGTGCCCAGGCATTAAGCCTAGCCCGAACTTGTGCCCAGGCCTTAAGCCTAGCCCGCACTTTTGCCCCGGCCTTAAGCCTTGCCCGCACTTGTGCCCCGGCCTTAAGCCTAGCCCGCACTTGTGCCCCGGCCTTAAGCCTAGCCCGCACTTGTGCCCCGGCCTTAAGCCTAGCCCGCACTTGTGCCCCGGCCTTAAGCCTAGCCCGCACTTGTGCCCCGGCCTTAAGCCTAGCCCGCACTTGTGCCCCGGCCTTAAGCCTAGCCCGCACTTGTGCCCAGGCCTTAAGCCTAGCCCGCACTTGTGCCCCGGCCTTAAGCCTAGCCCGCACTTGTGCCCAGGCCTTACGCCTAGCCCGCACTTGTGCCCAGGCCTTAAGCCTAGCCCGCACTTGTGCCCCGGCCTTAAGCCTAGCCCGCACTTGTGCCCCGGCCTTAAGCCTAGCCCGCACTTGTGCCCCGGCCTTAAGCCTAGCCCGCACTTGTGCCCAGGCCTTAAGCCTAGCCCGCACTTGTGCCCCGGCCTTAAGCCTAGCCCGCACTTGTGCCCAGGCCTTAAGCCTAGCCCGCACTTGTGCCCAGGCCTTAAGCCTAGCCCGCACTTGTGCCCAGGCCTTAAGCCTAGCCCGCACTTGTGCCCAGGCCTTAAGCCTAGCCCGCACTTGTGTCCCGGCCTTAAGCCTAGCCCGCACTTGTGCCCAGGCCTTAAGCCTAGCCCGCACTTGTGCCCAGGCCTTAAGCCTAGCCCGCACTTGTGCCCAGGCCATAAGCCTAGCCCGCACTTGTGCCCAGGCCTTAAGCCTAGCCCGCACCTGTGCCCCGGCCTTAAGCCTAGCCCGCACCTGAGCCCCGGCCTTAAGCCTAGCCCGCACTTGTTCCCCGGCCTTAAGCCTAGCCCGCACTTGTGCCCCGGCCTTAAGCCTAGCCCGCACTTGTGCCCCGGCCTTAAGCCTAGCCCGCACTTGTGCCCCGGCCTTAAGCCTAGCCTGCACTTGTGCACCGGCCTTAAGCCTAGCCCGCACTTGTGCCCCGGCCTTAAGCCTAGCCCGCACTTGTGCCCAGGCCTTAAGCCTAGCCCGCACTTGTGCCCAGGCCTTAAGCCTAGCCGGCACTTGTGCCCCGGCCTTAAGCCTAGCCCGCACTTGTGCCCAGGCCTTAAGCCTAGCCCGCACTTGTGCCCTGGCCTTAAGCCTAGCCCGCACTTGTGCCCCGGCCTTATGCCTAGCCCCCACTTGTGCCCAGGCCTTAAGCCTAGCCCGCACTTGTGCCCAGGCCTTAAGCCTAGCCCGCACTTGTGCCCAGGCCTTAAGCTCAGCCCGCACTTGTGCCCAGGCCTTAAGCCTAGCCCGCACTTGTGCCCAGGCCTTAAGCCTAGCCCGCACTTGTGCCCAGGCCTTAAGCCTAGCCCGCACTTTAGAGCCCCTTGAATGCTTGTTTTTTTGTTTTTGTCTTGAGCTTCATGTTGGTTATGCACATAGGGCCAGCTTTACGCTCTTCGCTCTTGTCCCCTCTGAATGCGCATGCACGACTGTAATTGGGGAAGAAGGCATTACCCATTTACGGAAGATAGACAAGAAGTGCCTGGTCGCTTGGAGCATGGGGTTATGGAGAGGCTCCGCACTGTACAACAAAGGAACTAGTCCTAAATGTCCAAGTACAGAGTAGAGGGGTGAAAGCTAGCTCTTCACCCCTATGGGTGCCTAACCCTTTATGCAAAGAGTTAGCTGTAAGTTTTAAGCCTAGCCAGCACTTGTGCCCATGCCTTAAGCCTAGCCAGCACTTGTGCCCCCTGCCTTGATCCTAGTGAGCACTGCACTTGTGCCCATGCCTTAAGCCTAGCCCGCACTTGTGCCCAGGCCTTAAGCCTAGCCCGCACTTGTGCCCCGGCCTTAAGCCTAGCCCGCACTTGTGCCCCGGCCTTAAGCCTAGCCCGCACTTATGCCCAGGCCTTAAGCCTAGCCCGCACTTGTGCCCCGGCCTTAAGCCTAGCCCGCACTTGTGCCCAGGCCTTAAGCCTAGCCTGCACTTGTGCCCAGGCCTTAAGCCTAGCCCGCACTTGTGCCCAGGCCTTAAGCCTAGCCCGCACTTGTGCCCAGGCCTTAAGCCTAGCCCGCACTTGTGCCCAGGCCTTAAGCCTAGCCCGCACTTGTGCCCAGGCCTTAAGCCTAGCCCGCACTTGTGCACAGGCCTTAAGCCTAGCCCGCACTTGTGTCCCGGCCTTAAGCCTAGCCCCCACTTGTGCCCAGGCCTTAAGCCTAGCCCGCACTTGTGCCCAGGCCTTAAGCCTAGCCCGCACTTGTGCCCAGGCCTTAAGCCTAGCCCGCACTTGTGCCCAGGCCTTAAGCTCAGCCCGCACTTGTGCCCAGGCCTTAAGCCTAGCCCGCACTTGTGCCCAGGCCTTAAGCCTAGCCCGCACCTGTGCCCTGGCCTTAAGCCTAGCCCGCACCTGAGCCCCGGCCTTAAGCCTAGCCCGCACCTGAGCCCCGGCCTTAAGCCTAGCCCGCACCTGAGCCCCGGCCTTAAGCCTAGCCCGCACTTGTTCCCCGGCCTTAAGCCTAGCCCGCACTTGTGCCCCGGCCTTAAGCCTAGCCCGCACTTGTGCCCCGGCCTTAAGCCTAGCCCGCACTTGTGCCCCGGCCTTAAGCCTAGCCCGCACTTGTGCCCCGGCCTTAAGCCTAGCCCCCACTTGTGCCCAGGCCTTAAGCCTAGCCCGCACTTGTGCCCAGGCCTTAAGCCTAGCCCGCACTTGTGCCCAGGCCTTAAGCCTAGCCCGCACTTGTGCCCCGGCATTAAGCCTAGCCCGCACTTGTGCCCAGGCCTTAAGCCTAGCCCGCACTTGTGCCCCGGCCTTAAGCCTAGCCCGCACTTGTGCCCCGGCCTTAAGCCTAGCCCGCACTTGTGCCCCGGCCTTAAGCCTAGCCCGCACTTGTGCCCAGGCCTTAAGCCTAGCCCGCACTTGTGCCCAGGCCTTAAGCCTAGCCCGCACTTGTGCCCAGGCCTTAAGCCTAGCCCGCACTTGTGCCCAGGCCTTAAGCCTAGCCCGCACTTGTGTCCCGGCCTTAAGCCTAGCCCCCACTTGTGCCCAGGCCTTAAGCCTAGCCCGCACTTGTGCCCAGGCCTTAACCTAGCCCGCACTTGTGCCCAGGCCTTAAGCTCAGCCCGCACTTGTGCCCAGGCCTTAAGCCTAGCCCGCACTTGTGCCCAGGCCTTAAGCCTAGCCCGCACTTGTGCCCAGGCCTTAAGCCTAGCCCGCACTTTAGAGCCCCTTGAATGCTTGTTTTTTTGTTTTTGTCTTGAGCTTCATGTTGGTTATGCACATAGGGCCAGCTTTACGCTCTTCGCTCTTGTCCCCTCTGAATGCGCATGCACGACTGTAATTGGGGAAGAAGGCATTACCCATTTACGGAGGACAGACAAGAAGTGCCTGGTCGCTTGGAGCATGGGGTTATGGAGAGGCTCCGCACTGTACAACAAAGGATCTAGTCCTAAATGTCCAAGTACAGAGTAGAGGGGTGAAAGCTAGCTATTCACCCCTATGGGTGCCTAACCCTTTATGCAAAGAGTTAGCTGTAAGTCTTAAGCCTAGCCAGCACTTGTGCCCATGCCTTAAGCCTAGCCAGCACTTGTGCCCCCTGCCTTGATCCTAGCGAGCACTGCACTTGTGCCCATGCCTTAAGCCTAGCCCGCACTTGTGCCCAGGCCTTAAGCCTAGCCTGCCCTTTTGCTCAGGCCTTAAGCCGAGCCTGCACTTGTGCCCAGGCCTTAAGCCTAGCTGGCACTTGTGCCCATGCCTTAAGCCTAGCCAGCATTTGTGCCCCCTGCCTTGATCCTAGCCAGCACTGCACTTGTGCCCAGGCCTTAAGCCTAGCCCGCACTGCACTAGTGCCCAGGCCTTAAGCCTAGCCCGCACTGCACTTGTGCCCAGGCATTAAGCCTAGCCCGAACTTGTGCCCAGGCCTTAAGCCTAGCCCGCACTTTTGCCCCGGCCTTAAGCCTTGCCCGCACTTGTGCCCCGGCCTTAAGCCTAGCCCGCACTTGTGCCCCGGCCTTAAGCCTAGCCCGCACTTGTGCCCCGGCCTTAAGCCTAGCCCGCACTTGTGCCCCGGCCTTAAGCCTAGCCCGCACTTGTGCCCCGGCCTTAAGCCTAGCCCGCACTTGTGCCCCGGCCTTAAGCCTAGCCCGCACTTGTGCCCCAGCCTTAAGCCTAGCCCGCACTTGTGCCCAGGCCTTAAGCCTAGCCCGCACTTGTGCCCAGGCCTTAAGCCTAGCCCGCACTTGTGCCCCGGCCTTAAGCCTAGCCCGCACTTGTGCCCCGGCCTTAAGCCTAGCCCGCACTTGTGCCCCGGCCTTAAGCCTAGCCCGCACTTGTGCCCCGGCCTTAAGCCTAGCCCGCACTTGTGCCCAGGCCTTAAGCCTAGCCCGCACTTGTGCCCCGGCCTTAAGCCTAGCCCGCACTTGTGCCCAGGCCTTAAGCCTAGCCCGCACTTGTGCCCAGGCCTTAAGCCTAGCCCGCACTTGTGCCCAGGCCTTAAGCCTAGCCCGCACTTGTGTCCCGGCCTTAAGCCTAGCCCCCACTTGTGCCCAGGCCTTAAGCCTAGCCCGCACTTGTGCCCAGGCCTTAAGCCTAGCCCGCACTTGTGCCCAGGCCTTAAGCCTAGCCCGCACTTGTGCCCAGGCCATAAGCCTAGCCCGCACTTGTGCCCAGGCCTTAAGCCTAGCCCGCACCTGTGCCCCGGCCTTAAGCCTAGCCCGCACCTGAGCCCCGGCCTTAAGCCTAGCCCGCACTTGTTCCCCGGCCTTAAGCCTAGCCCGCACTTGTGCCCCGGCCTTAAGCCTAGCCCGCACTTGTGCCCCGGCCTTAAGCCTAGCCCGCACTTGTGCCCCGGCCTTAAGCCTAGCCCGCACTTGTGCCCCGGCCTTAAGCCTAGCCCGCACTTGTGCACCGGCCTTAAGCCTAGCCCGCACTTGTGCCCCGGCCTTAAGCCTAGCCCGCACTTGTGCCCAGGCCTTAAGCCTAGCCGGCACTTGTGCCCAGGCCTTAAGCCTAGCCGGCACTTGTGCCCAGGCCTTAGGCCTAGCCGGCACTTGTGCCCAGGCCTTAAGCCTAGCCCGCACTTGTGCCCCGGCCTTAAGCCTAGCCCGCACTTGTGCCCCGGCCTTAAGCCTAGCCCGCACTTGTGTCCCGGCCTTAAGCCTAGCCCGCACTTGTGCCCAGGCCTTAAGCCTAGCCCGCACTTGTGCCCAGGCCTTTAGCCTAGCCCGCACTTGTGCCCCGGCCTTAAGCCTAGCCCGCACTTGTGCCCAGGCCTTAAGCCTAGCCCGCACTTGTGCCCAGGCCTTAAGCCTAGCCCGCACTTGTGCCCAGGCCTTAAGCCTAGCCCGCACTTGTGCCCAGGCCTTAAGCCTAGCCCGCACTTGTGCCCCGGCCTTAAGCCTAGCCCGCACTTGTGCCCAGGCCTTAAGCCTAGCCCGCACTTGTGCCCTGGCCTTAAGCCTAGCCCGCACTTGTGCCCCGGCCTTAAGCCTAGCCCGCACTTGTGCCCAGGCCTTAAGCCTAGCCCGCACTTGTGCCCAGGCCTTAAGCCTAGCCCGCACTTGTGCCCAGGCCTTAAGCCTAGCCCGCACTTGTGCCCAGGCCTTAAGCCTAGCCCGCACTTGTGTCCCGGCCTTAAGCCTAGCCCCCACTTGTGCCCAGGCCTTAAGCCTAGCCCCCACTTGTGCCCAGGCCTTAAGCCTAGCCCGCACTTGTGCCCAGGCCTTAAGCTCAGCCCGCACTTGTGCCCAGGCCTTAAGCCTAGCCCGCACTTGTGCCCAGGCCTTAAGCCTAGCCCGCACCTGTGCCCCGGCCTTAAGCCTAGCCCGCACTTGTTCCCCGGCCTTAAGCCTAGCCCGCACTTGTGCCCCGGCCTTAAGCCTAGCCCGCACTTGTGCCCCGGCCTTAAGCCTAGCCCGCACTTGTGCCCCGGCCTTAAGCCTAGCCCGCACTTGTGCCCCGGCCTTAAGCCTAGCCCGCACTTGTGCCCCGGCCTTAAGCCTAGCCCGCACTTGTGCCCCGGCCTTAAGCCTAGCCCCCACTTGTGCCCAGGCCTTAAGCCTAGCCCGCACTTGTGCCCAGGCCTTAAGCCTAGCCCGCACTTGTGCCCAGGCCTTAAGCCTAGCCCGCACTTGTGCCCAGGCCATAAGCCTAGCCCGCACTTGTGCCCAGGCCTTAAGCCTAGCCCGCACTTGTGCCCAGGCCTTAAGCCTAGCCCGCTCTTGTGCCCAGGCCTTAAGCCTAGCCCGCACTTGTGCCCAGGCCTTAAGCCTAGCCTGCACTTGTGTCCCGGCCTTAAGCCTAGCCCCCACTTGTGCCCAGGCCTTAAGCCTAGCCCGCACTTGTGCCCAGGCCTTAAGCCTAGCCCGCACTTGTGCCCAGGCCTTAAGCCTAGCCCGCACTTGTGCCCAGGCCTTAAGCTCAGCCCGCACTTGTGCCCAGGCCTTAAGCCTAGCCCGCACTTGTGCCCAGGCCTTAAGCCTAGCCCGCACCTGTGCCCCGGCCTTAAGCCTAGCCCGCACCTGAGCCCCGGCCTTAAGCCTAGCCCGCACCTGAGCCCCGGCCTTAAGCCTAGCCCGCACCTGAGCCCCGGCCTTAAGCCTAGCCCGCACTTGTTCCCCGGCCTTAAGCCTAGCCCGCACTTGTGCCCCGGCCTTAAGCCTAGCCCGCACTTGTGCCCCGGCCTTAAGCCTAGCCCGCACTTGTGCCCCGGCCTTAAGCCTAGCCCGCACTTGTGCCCCGGCCTTAAGCCTAGCCCCCACTTGTGCCCAGGCCTTAAGCCTAGCCCGCACTTGTGCCCAGGCCTTAAGCCTAGCCCGCACTTGTGCCCAGGCCTTAAGCCTAGCCCGCACTTGTGCCCCGGCCTTAAGCCTAGCCCGCACTTGTGCCCCGGCCTTAAGCCTAGCCCGCACTTGTGCCCAGGCCTTAAGCCTAGCCCGCACTTGTGCCCAGGCCTTAAGCCTAGCCCGCACTTGTGCCCAGGCCTTAAGCCTAGCCCGCACTTGTGCCCAGGCCTTAAGCCTAGCCCGCACTTGTGTCCCGGCCTTAAGCCTAGCCCCCACTTGTGCCCAGGCCTTAAGCCTAGCCCGCACTTGTGCCCAGGCCTTAACCTAGCCCGCACTTGTGCCCAGGCCTTAAGCTCAGCCCGCACTTGTGCCCAGGCCTTAAGCCTAGCCCGCACTTGTGCCCAGGCCTTAAGCCTAGCCCGCACTTGTGCCCAGGCCTTAAGCCTAGCCCGCACTTTAGAGCCCCTTGAATGCTTGTTTTTTTGTTTTTGTCTTGAGCTTCATGTTGGTTATGCACATAGGACCAGCTTTACGCTCTTCGCTCTTGTCCCCTCTGAATGCGCATGCACGACTGTAATTGGGGAAGAAGGCATTACCCATTTACGGAGGACAGACAAGAAGTGCCTGGTCGCTTGGAGCATGGGGTTATGGAGAGGCTCCGCACTGTACAACAAAGGATCTAGTCCTAAATGTCCAAGTACAGAGTAGAGGGGTGAAAGCTAGCTCTTCACCCCTATGGGTGCCTAACCCTTTATGCAAAGAGTTAGCTGTAAGTCTTAAGCCTAGCCAGCACTTGTGCCCAAGCCTTAAGCCTAGCCCGCACTTGTGCCCAGGCCTTAAGCCTAGCCTGCCCTTTTGCTCAGGCCTTAAGCCTAGCCTGCACTTGTGCCCAGGCCTTAAGCCTAGCTGGCACTTGTGCCCATGCCTTAAGCCTAGCCAGCATTTGTGCCCCCTGCCTTGATCCTAGCCAGCACTGCACTTGTGCCCAGGCCTTAAGCCTAGCCCGCACTGCACTTGTGCCCAGGCCTTAAGCCTAGCCCGCACTGCACTTGTGCCCAGGCATTAAGCCTAGCCCGAACTTGTGCCCAGGCCTTAAGCCTAGCCCGCACTTTTGCCCCGGCCTTAAGCCTTGCCCGCACTTGTGCCCCGGCCTTAAGCCTAGCCCGCACTTGTGCCCCGGCCTTAAGCCTAGCCCGCACTTGTGCCCCGGCCTTAAGCCTAGCCCGCACTTGTGCCCCGGCCTTAAGCCTAGCCCGCACTTGTGCCCCGGCCTTAAGCCTAGCCCGCACTTGTGCCCCGGCCTTAAGCCTAGCCCGCACTTGTGCCCAGGCCTTAAGCCTAGCCCGCACTTGTGCCCCGGCCTTAAGCCTAGCCCGCACTTGTGCCCAGGCCTTACGCCTAGCCCGCACTTGTGCCCAGGCCTTAAGCCTAGCCCGCACTTGTGCCCCGGCCTTAAGCCTAGCCCGCACTTGTGCCCCGGCCTTAAGCCTAGCCCGCACTTGTGCCCCGGCCTTAAGCCTAGCCCGCACTTGTGCCCAGGCCTTAAGCCTAGCCCGCACTTGTGCCCCGGCCTTAAGCCTAGCCCGCACTTGTGCCCAGGCCTTAAGCCTAGCCCGCACTTGTGCCCAGGCCTTAAGCTCAGCCCGCACTTGTGCCCAGGCCTTAAGCCTAGCCCGCACTTGTGCCCAGGCCTTAAGCCTAGCCCGCACCTGTGCCCCGGCCTTAAGCCTAGCCCGCACCTGAGCCCCGGCCTTAAGCCTAGCCCGCACCTGAGCCCCGGCCTTAAGCCTAGCCCGCACCTGAGCCCCGGCCTTAAGCCTAGCCCGCACTTGTTCCCCGGCCTTAAGCCTAGCCCGCACTTGTGCCCCGGCCTTAAGCCTAGCCCGCACTTGTGCCCCGGCCTTAAGCCTAGCCCGCACTTGTGCCCCGGCCTTAAGCCTAGCCCGCACTTGTGCCCCGGCCTTAAGCCTAGCCCCCACTTGTGCCCAGGCCTTAAGCCTAGCCCGCACTTGTGCCCAGGCCTTAAGCCTAGCCCGCACTTGTGCCCAGGCCTTAAGCCTAGCCCGCACTTGTGCCCCGGCCTTAAGCCTAGCCCGCACTTGTGCCCCGGCCTTAAGCCTAGCCCGCACTTGTGCCCAGGCCTTAAGCCTAGCCCGCACTTGTGCCCAGGCCTTAAGCCTAGCCCGCACTTGTGCCCAGGCCTTAAGCCTAGCCCGCACTTGTGCCCAGGCCTTAAGCCTAGCCCGCACTTGTGTCCCGGCCTTAAGCCTAGCCCCCACTTGTGCCCAGGCCTTAAGCCTAGCCCGCACTTGTGCCCAGGCCTTAACCTAGCCCGCACTTGTGCCCAGGCCTTAAGCTCAGCCCGCACTTGTGCCCAGGCCTTAAGCCTAGCCCGCACTTGTGCCCAGGCCTTAAGCCTAGCCCGCACTTGTGCCCAGGCCTTAAGCCTAGCCCGCACTTTAGAGCCCCTTGAATGCTTGTTTTTTTGTTTTTGTCTTGAGCTTCATGTTGGTTATGCACATAGGACCAGCTTTACGCTCTTCGCTCTTGTCCCCTCTGAATGCGCATGCACGACTGTAATTGGGGAAGAAGGCATTACCCATTTACGGAGGACAGACAAGAAGTGCCTGGTCGCTTGGAGCATGGGGTTATGGAGAGGCTCCGCACTGTACAACAAAGGATCTAGTCCTAAATGTCCAAGTACAGAGTAGAGGGGTGAAAGCTAGCTCTTCACCCCTATGGGTGCCTAACCCTTTATGCAAAGAGTTAGCTGTAAGTCTTAAGCCTAGCCAGCACTTGTGCCCAAGCCTTAAGCCTAGCCCGCACTTGTGCCCAGGCCTTAAGCCTAGCCTGCCCTTTTGCTCAGGCCTTAAGCCTAGCCTGCACTTGTGCCCAGGCCTTAAGCCTAGCTGGCACTTGTGCCCATGCCTTAAGCCTAGCCAGCATTTGTGCCCCCTGCCTTGATCCTAGCCAGCACTGCACTTGTGCCCAGGCCTTAAGCCTAGCCCGCACTGCACTTGTGCCCAGGCCTTAAGCCTAGCCCGCACTGCACTTGTGCCCAGGCATTAAGCCTAGCCCGAACTTGTGCCCAGGCCTTAAGCCTAGCCCGCACTTTTGCCCCGGCCTTAAGCCTTGCCCGCACTTGTGCCCCGGCCTTAAGCCTAGCCCGCACTTGTGCCCCGGCCTTAAGCCTAGCCCGCACTTGTGCCCCGGCCTTAAGCCTAGCCCGCACTTGTGCCCCGGCCTTAAGCCTAGCCCGCACTTGTGCCCCGGCCTTAAGCCTAGCCCGCACTTGTGCCCCGGCCTTAAGCCTAGCCCGCACTTGTGCCCAGGCCTTAAGCCTAGCCCGCACTTGTGCCCCGGCCTTAAGCCTAGCCCGCACTTGTGCCCAGGCCTTACGCCTAGCCCGCACTTGTGCCCAGGCCTTAAGCCTAGCCCGCACTTGTGCCCCGGCCTTAAGCCTAGCCCGCACTTGTGCCCCGGCCTTAAGCCTAGCCCGCACTTGTGCCCCGGCCTTAAGCCTAGCCCGCACTTGTGCCCAGGCCTTAAGCCTAGCCCGCACTTGTGCCCCGGCCTTAAGCCTAGCCCGCACTTGTGCCCAGGCCTTAAGCCTAGCCCGCACTTGTGCCCAGGCCTTAAGCCTAGCCCGCACTTGTGCCCAGGCCATAAGCCTAGCCCGCACTTGTGCCCAGGCCTTAAGCCTAGCCCGCACTTGTGCCCAGGCCTTAAGCCTAGCCCGCTCTTGTGCCCAGGCCTTAAGCCTAGCCCGCACTTGTGCCCAGGCCTTAAGCCTAGCCTGCACTTGTGTCCCGGCCTTAAGCCTAGCCCCCACTTGTGCCCAGGCCTTAAGCCTAGCCCGCACTTGTGCCCAGGCCTTAAGCCTAGCCCGCACTTGTGCCCAGGCCTTAAGCCTAGCCCGCACTTGTGCCCAGGCCTTAAGCTCAGCCCGCACTTGTGCCCAGGCCTTAAGCCTAGCCCGCACTTGTGCCCAGGCCTTAAGCCTAGCCCGCACCTGTGCCCCGGCCTTAAGCCTAGCCCGCACCTGAGCCCCGGCCTTAAGCCTAGCCCGCACCTGAGCCCCGGCCTTAAGCCTAGCCCGCACCTGAGCCCCGGCCTTAAGCCTAGCCCGCACTTGTTCCCCGGCCTTAAGCCTAGCCCGCACTTGTGCCCCGGCCTTAAGCCTAGCCCGCACTTGTGCCCCGGCCTTAAGCCTAGCCCGCACTTGTGCCCCGGCCTTAAGCCTAGCCCGCACTTGTGCCCCGGCCTTAAGCCTAGCCCCCACTTGTGCCCAGGCCTTAAGCCTAGCCCGCACTTGTGCCCAGGCCTTAAGCCTAGCCCGCACTTGTGCCCAGGCCTTAAGCCTAGCCCGCACTTGTGCCCCGGCCTTAAGCCTAGCCCGCACTTGTGCCCCGGCCTTAAGCCTAGCCCGCACTTGTGCCCAGGCCTTAAGCCTAGCCCGCACTTGTGCCCAGGCCTTAAGCCTAGCCCGCACTTGTGCCCAGGCCTTAAGCCTAGCCCGCACTTGTGCCCAGGCCTTAAGCCTAGCCCGCACTTGTGTCCCGGCCTTAAGCCTAGCCCCCACTTGTGCCCAGGCCTTAAGCCTAGCCCGCACTTGTGCCCAGGCCTTAACCTAGCCCGCACTTGTGCCCAGGCCTTAAGCTCAGCCCGCACTTGTGCCCAGGCCTTAAGCCTAGCCCGCACTTGTGCCCAGGCCTTAAGCCTAGCCCGCACTTGTGCCCAGGCCTTAAGCCTAGCCCGCACTTTAGAGCCCCTTGAATGCTTGTTTTTTTGTTTTTGTCTTGAGCTTCATGTTGGTTATGCACATAGGACCAGCTTTACGCTCTTCGCTCTTGTCCCCTCTGAATGCGCATGCACGACTGTAATTGGGGAAGAAGGCATTACCCATTTACGGAGGACAGACAAGAAGTGCCTGGTCGCTTGGAGCATGGGGTTATGGAGAGGCTCCGCACTGTACAACAAAGGATCTAGTCCTAAATGTCCAAGTACAGAGTAGAGGGGTGAAAGCTAGCTCTTCACCCCTATGGGTGCCTAACCCTTTATGCAAAGAGTTAGCTGTAAGTCTTAAGCCTAGCCAGCACTTGTGCCCAAGCCTTAAGCCTAGCCCGCACTTGTGCCCAGGCCTTAAGCCTAGCCTGCCCTTTTGCTCAGGCCTTAAGCCTAGCCTGCACTTGTGCCCAGGCCTTAAGCCTAGCTGGCACTTGTGCCCATGCCTTAAGCCTAGCCAGCATTTGTGCCCCCTGCCTTGATCCTAGCCAGCACTGCACTTGTGCCCAGGCCTTAAGCCTAGCCCGCACTGCACTTGTGCCCAGGCCTTAAGCCTAGCCCGCACTGCACTTGTGCCCAGGCATTAAGCCTAGCCCGAACTTGTGCCCAGGCCTTAAGCCTAGCCCGCACTTTTGCCCCGGCCTTAAGCCTTGCCCGCACTTGTGCCCCGGCCTTAAGCCTAGCCCGCACTTGTGCCCCGGCCTTAAGCCTAGCCCGCACTTGTGCCCCGGCCTTAAGCCTAGCCCGCACTTGTGCCCCGGCCTTAAGCCTAGCCCGCACTTGTGCCCCGGCCTTAAGCCTAGCCCGCACTTGTGCCCCGGCCTTAAGCCTAGCCCGCACTTGTGCCCAGGCCTTAAGCCTAGCCCGCACTTGTGCCCCGGCCTTAAGCCTAGCCCGCACTTGTGCCCAGGCCTTACGCCTAGCCCGCACTTGTGCCCAGGCCTTAAGCCTAGCCCGCACTTGTGCCCCGGCCTTAAGCCTAGCCCGCACTTGTGCCCCGGCCTTAAGCCTAGCCCGCACTTGTGCCCCGGCCTTAAGCCTAGCCCGCACTTGTGCCCAGGCCTTAAGCCTAGCCCGCACTTGTGCCCCGGCCTTAAGCCTAGCCCGCACTTGTGCCCAGGCCTTAAGCCTAGCCCGCACTTGTGCCCAGGCCTTAAGCCTAGCCCGTACTTGTGCCCAGGCCTTAAGCCTAGCCCGCACTTGTGCCCAGGCCTTAAGCCTAGCCCGCACTTGTGTCCCGGCCTTAAGCCTAGCCCCCACTTGTGCCCAGGCCTTAAGCCTAGCCCGCACTTGTGCCCAGGCCTTAAGCCTAGCCCGCACTTGTGCCCAGGCCTTAAGCCTAGCCCGCACTTGTGCCCAGGCCTTAGGCCTAGCCGGCACTTGTGCCCAGGCCTTAAGCCTAGCCCGCACTTGTGCCCCGGCCTTAAGCCTAGCCCGCACTTGTGCCCCGGCCTTAAGCCTAGCCCGCACTTGTGTCCCGGCCTTAAGCCTAGCCCGCACTTGTGCCCAGGCCTTAAGCCTAGCCCGCACTTGTGCCCAGGCCTTTAGCCGAGCCCGCACTTGTGCCCCGGCCTTAAGCCTAGCCCGCACTTGTGCCCCGGCCTTAAGCCTAGCCCGCACTTGTGCCCCGGCCTTAAGCCTAGCCCGCACTTGTGCCCCGGCCTTAAGCCTAGCCCGCACTTGTGCCCCGGCCTTAAGCCTAGCCCGCACTTGTGCCCCGGCCTTAAGCCTAGCCCGCACTTGTGCCCCGGCCTTAAGCCTAGCCCGCACTTGTGTCCCGGCCTTAAGCCTAGCCCGCACTTGTGCCCAGGCCTTAAGCCTAGCCCGCACTTGTGCCCAGGCCTTTAGCCTAGCCCGCACTTGTGCCCCGGCCTTAAGCCTAGCCCGCACTTGTGCCCAGGCCTTAAGCCTAGCCCGCACTTGTGCCCAGGCCTTAAGCCTAGCCCGCACTTGTGCCCAGGCCTTAAGCCTAGCCCGCACTTGTGCCCAGGCCTTAAGCCTAGCCCGCACTTGTGCCCCGGCCTTAAGCCTAGCCCGCACTTGTGCCCAGGCCTTAAGCCTAGCCCGCACTTGTGCCCTGGCCTTAAGCCTAGCCCGCACTTGTGCCCCGGCCTTAAGCCTAGCCCGCACTTGTGCCCAGGCCTTAAGCCTAGCCCGCACTTGTGCCCAGGCCTTAAGCCTAGCCCGCACTTGTGCCCAGGCCTTAAGCCTAGCCCGCACTTGTGCCCAGGCCTTAAGCCTAGCCCGCACTTGTGTCCCGGCCTTAAGCCTAGCCCCCACTTGTGCCCAGGCCTTAAGCCTAGCCCCCACTTGTGCCCAGGCCTTAAGCCTAGCCCGCACTTGTGCCCAGGCCTTAAGCTCAGCCCGCACTTGTGCCCAGTCCTTAAGCCTAGCCCGCACTTGTGCCCAGGCCTTAAGCCTAGCCCGCACCTGTGCCCCGGCCTTAAGCCTAGCCCGCACTTGTTCCCCGGCCTTAAGCCTAGCCCGCACTTGTGCCCCGGCCTTAAGCCTAGCCCGCACTTGTGCCCCGGCCTTAAGCCTAGCCCGCACTTGTGCCCCGGCCTTAAGCCTAGCCCGCACTTGTGCCCCGGCCTTAAGCCTAGCCCGCACTTGTGCCCCGGCCTTAAGCCTAGCCCGCACTTGTGCCCCGGCCTTAAGCCTAGCCCCCACTTGTGCCCAGGCCTTAAGCCTAGCCCGCACTTGTGCCCAGGCCTTAAGCCTAGCCCGCACTTGTGCCCAGGCCTTAAGCCTAGCCCGCACTTGTGCCCAGGCCATAAGCCTAGCCCGCACTTGTGCCCAGGCCTTAAGCCTAGCCCGCACTTGTGCCCAGGCCTTAAGCCTAGCCCGCTCTTGTGCCCAGGCCTTAAGCCTAGCCCGCACTTGTGCCCAGGCCTTAAGCCTAGCCTGCACTTGTGTCCCGGCCTTAAGCCTAGCCCCCACTTGTGCCCAGGCCTTAAGCCTAGCCCGCACTTGTGCCCAGGCCTTAAGCCTAGCCCGCACTTGTGCCCAGGCCTTAAGCCTAGCCCGCACTTGTGCCCAGGCCTTAAGCTCAGCCCGCACTTGTGCCCAGGCCTTAAGCCTAGCCCGCACTTGTGCCCAGGCCTTAAGCCTAGCCCGCACCTGTGCCCCGGCCTTAAGCCTAGCCCGCACCTGAGCCCCGGCCTTAAGCCTAGCCCGCACCTGAGCCCCGGCCTTAAGCCTAGCCCGCACCTGAGCCCCGGCCTTAAGCCTAGCCCGCACTTGTTCCCCGGCCTTAAGCCTAGCCCGCACTTGTGCCCCGGCCTTAAGCCTAGCCCGCACTTGTGCCCCGGCCTTAAGCCTAGCCCGCACTTGTGCCCCGGCCTTAAGCCTAGCCCGCACTTGTGCCCCGGCCTTAAGCCTAGCCCGCACTTGTGCCCCGGCCTTAAGCCTAGCCCCCACTTGTGCCCAGGCCTTAAGCCTAGCCCGCACTTGTGCCCAGGCCTTAAGCCTAGCCCGCACTTGTGCCCAGGCCTTAAGCCTAGCCCGCACTTGTGCCCCGGCCTTAAGCCTAGCCCGCACTTGTGCCCCGGCCTTAAGCCTAGCCCGCACTTGTGCCCAGGCCTTAAGCCTAGCCCGCACTTGTGCCCAGGCCTTAAGCCTAGCCCGCACTTGTGCCCAGGCCTTAAGCCTAGCCCGCACTTGTGCCCAGGCCTTAAGCCTAGCCCGCACTTGTGTCCCGGCCTTAAGCCTAGCCCCCACTTGTGCCCAGGCCTTAAGCCTAGCCCGCACTTGTGCCCAGGCCTTAACCTAGCCCGCACTTGTGCCCAGGCCTTAAGCTCAGCCCGCACTTGTGCCCAGGCCTTAAGCCTAGCCCGCACTTGTGCCCAGGCCTTAAGCCTAGCCCGCACTTGTGCCTAGGCCTTAAGCCTAGCCCGCACTTTAGAGCCCCTTGAATGCTTGTTTTTTTGTTTTTGTCTTGAGCTTCATGTTGGTTATGCACATAGGACCAGCTTTACGCTCTTCGCTCTTGTCCCCTCTGAATGCGCATGCACGACTGTAATTGGGGAAGAAGGCATTACCCATTTACGGAGGACAGACAAGAAGTGCCTGGTCGCTTGGAGCATGGGGTTATGGAGAGGCTCCGCACTGTACAACAAAGGATCTAGTCCTAAATGTCCAAGTACAGAGTAGAGGGGTGAAAGCTAGCTCTTCACCCCTATGGGTGCCTAACCCTTTATGCAAAGAGTTAGCTGTAAGTCTTAAGCCTAGCCAGCACTTGTGCCCAAGCCTTAAGCCTAGCCCGCACTTGTGCCCAGGCCTTAAGCCTAGCCTGCCCTTTTGCTCAGGCCTTAAGCCTAGCCTGCACTTGTGCCCAGGCCTTAAGCCTAGCTGGCACTTGTGCCCATGCCTTAAGCCTAGCCAGCATTTGTGCCCCCTGCCTTGATCCTAGCCAGCACTGCACTTGTGCCCAGGCCTTAAGCCTAGCCCGCACTGCACTTGTGCCCAGGCCTTAAGCCTAGCCCGCACTGCACTTGTGCCCAGGCATTAAGCCTAGCCCAAACTTGTGCCCAGGCCTTAAGCCTAGCCCGCACTTTTGCCCCGGCCTTAAGCCTTGCCCGCACTTGTGCCCCGGCCTTAAGCCTAGCCCGCACTTGTGCCCCGGCCTTAAGCCTAGCCCGCACTTGTGCCCCGGCCTTAAGCCTAGCCCGCACTTGTGCCCCGGCCTTAAGCCTAGCCCGCACTTGTGCCCCGGCCTTAAGCCTAGCCCGCACTTGTGCCCCGGCCTTAAGCCTAGCCCGCACTTGTGCCCAGGCCTTAAGCCTAGCCCGCACTTGTGCCCCGGCCTTAAGCCTAGCCCGCACTTGTGCCCAGGCCTTACGCCTAGCCCGCACTTGTGCCCAGGCCTTAAGCCTAGCCCGCACTTGTGCCCCGGCCTTAAGCCTAGCCCGCACTTGTGCCCCGGCCTTAAGCCTAGCCCGCACTTGTGCCCCGGCCTTAAGCCTAGCCCGCACTTGTGCCCAGGCCTTAAGCCTAGCCCGCACTTGTGCCCCGGCCTTAAGCCTAGCCCGCACTTGTGCCCAGGCCTTAAGCCTAGCCCGCACTTGTGCCCAGGCCTTAAGCCTAGCCCGTACTTGTGCCCAGGCCTTAAGCCTAGCCCGCACTTGTGCCCAGGCCTTAAGCCTAGCCCGCACTTGTGTCCCGGCCTTAAGCCTAGCCCCCACTTGTGCCCAGGCCTTAAGCCTAGCCCGCACTTGTGCCCAGGCCTTAAGCCTAGCCCGCACTTGTGCCCAGGCCTTAAGCCTAGCCCGCACTTGTGCCCAGGCCATAAGCCTAGCCCGCACTTGTGCCCAGGCCTTAAGCCTAGCCCGCACCTGTGCCCCGGCCTTAAGCCTAGCCCGCACCTGAGCCCCGGCCTTAAGCCTAGCCCGCACTTGTTCCCCGGCCTTAAGCCTAGCCCGCACTTGTGCCCCGGCCTTAAGCCTAGCCCGCACTTGTGCCCCGGCCTTAAGCCTAGCCCGCACTTGTGCCCCGGCCTTAAGCCTAGCCTGCACTTGTGCACCGGCCTTAAGCCTAGCCCGCACTTGTGCCCCGGCCTTAAGCCTAGCCCGCACTTGTGCCCAGGCCTTAAGCCTAGCCCGCACTTGTGCCCAGGCCTTAAGCCTAGCCGGCACTTGTGCCCCGGCCTTAAGCCTAGCCCGCACTTGTGCCCAGGCCTTAAGCCTAGCCCGCACTTGTGCCCTGGCCTTAAGCCTAGCCTGCACTTGTGCCCCGGCCTTAAGCCTAGCCCCCACTTGTGCCCAGGCCTTAAGCCTAGCCCGCACTTGTGCCCAGGCCTTAAGCCTAGCCCGCACTTGTGCCCAGGCCTTAAGCTCAGCCCGCACTTGTGCCCAGGCCTTAAGCCTAGCCCGCACTTGTGCCCAGGCCTTAAGCCTAGCCCGCACTTGTGCCCAGGCCTTAAGCCTAGCCCGCACTTTAGAGCCCCTTGAATGCTTGTTTTTTTGTTTTTGTCTTGAGCTTCATGTTGGTTATGCACATAGGGCCAGCTTTACGCTCTTCGCTCTTGTCCCCTCTGAATGCGCATGCACGACTGTAATTGGGGAAGAAGGCATTACCCATTTACGGAAGATAGACAAGAAGTGCCTGGTCGCTTGGAGCATGGGGTTATGGAGAGGCTCCGCACTGTACAACAAAGGAACTAGTCCTAAATGTCCAAGTACAGAGTAGAGGGGTGAAAGCTAGCTCTTCACCCCTATGGGTGCCTAACCCTTTATGCAAAGAGTTAGCTGTAAGTTTTAAGCCTAGCCAGCACTTGTGCCCATGCCTTAAGCCTAGCCAGCACTTGTGCCCCCTGCCTTGATCCTAGTGAGCACTGCACTTGTGCCCATGCCTTAAGCCTAGCCCGCACTTGTGCCCAGGCCTTAAGCCTAGCCCGCACTTGTGCCCCGGCCTTAAGCCTAGCCCGCACTTGTGCCCCGGCCTTAAGCCTAGCCCGCACTTATGCCCAGGCCTTAAGCCTAGCCCGCACTTGTGCCCCGGCCTTAAGCCTAGCCCGCACTTGTGCCCAGGCCTTAAGCCTAGCCTGCACTTGTGCCCAGGCCTTAAGCCTAGCCCGCACTTGTGCCCAGGCCTTAAGCCTAGCCCGCACTTGTGCCCAGGCCTTAAGCCTAGCCCGCACTTGTGCCCAGGCCTTAAGCCTAGCCCGCACTTGTGCCCAGGCCTTAAGCCTAGCCCGCACTTGTGCACAGGCCTTAAGCCTAGCCCGCACTTGTGTCCCGGCCTTAAGCCTAGCCCCCACTTGTGCCCAGGCCTTAAGCCTAGCCCGCACTTGTGCCCAGGCCTTAAGCCTAGCCCGCACTTGTGCCCAGGCCTTAAGCCTAGCCCGCACTTGTGCCCAGGCCTTAAGCTCAGCCCGCACTTGTGCCCAGGCTTTAAGCCTAGCCCGCACTTGTGCCCAGGCCTTAAGCCTAGCCCGCACCTGTGCCCCGGCCTTAAGCCTAGCCCGCACCTGAGCCCCGGCCTTAAGCCTAGCCCGCACCTGAGCCCCGGCCTTAAGCCTAGCCCGCACCTGAGCCCCGGCCTTAAGCCTAGCCCGCACTTGTTCCCCGGCCTTAAGCCTAGCCCGCACTTGTGCCCCGGCCTTAAGCCTAGCCCGCACTTGTGCCCCGGCCTTAAGCCTAGCCCGCACTTGTGCCCAGGCCTTAAGCCTAGCCCGCACTTGTGCCCCGGCCTTAAGCCTAGCCCCCACTTGTGCCCAGGCCTTAAGCCTAGCCCGCACTTGTGCCCAGGCCTTAAGCCTAGCCCGCACTTGTGCCCAGGCCTTAAGCCTAGCCCGCACTTGTGCCCCGGCCTTAAGCCTAGCCCGCACTTGTGCCCAGGCCTTAAGCCTAGCCCGCACTTGTGCCCCGGCCTTAAGCCTAGCCCGCACTTGTGCCCCGGCCTTAAGCCTAGCCCGCACTTGTGCCCCGGCCTTAAGCCTAGCCCGCACTTGTGCCCAGGCCTTAAGCCTAGCCCGCACTTGTGCCCAGGCCTTAAGCCTAGCCCGCACTTGTGCCCAGGCCTTAAGCCTAGCCCGCACTTGTGTCCCGGCCTTAAGCCTAGCCCCCACTTGTGCCCAGGCCTTAAGCCTAGCCCGCACTTGTGCCCAGGCCTTAACCTAGCCCGCACTTGTGCCCAGGCCTTAAGCTCAGCCCGCACTTGTGCCCAGGCCTTAAGCCTAGCCCGCACTTGTGCCCAGGCCTTAAGCCTAGCCCGCACTTGTGCCCAGGCCTTAAGCCTAGCCCGCACTTTAGAGCCCCTTGAATGCTTGTTTTTTTGTTTTTGTCTTGAGCTTCATGTTGGTTATGCACATAGGGCCAGCTTTACGCTCTTCGCTCTTGTCCCCTCTGAATGCGCATGCACGACTGTAATTGGGGAAGAAGGCATTACCCATTTACGGAGGACAGACAAGAAGTGCCTGGTCGCTTGGAGCATGGGGTTATGGAGAGGCTCCGCACTGTACAACAAAGGATCTAGTCCTAAATGTCCAAGTACAGAGTAGAGGGGTGAAAGCTAGCTCTTCACCCCTATGGGTGCCTAACCCTTTATGCAAAGAGTTAGCTGTAAGTCTTAAGCCTAGCCAGCACTTGTGCCCATGCCTTAAGCCTAGCCAGCACTTGTGCCCCCTGCCTTGATCCTAGCGAGCACTGCACTTGTGCCCATGCCTTAAGCCTAGCCCGCACTTGTGCCCAGGCCTTAAGCCTAGCCTGCCCTTTTGCTCAGGCCTTAAGCCTAGCCTGCACTTGTGCCCAGGCCTTAAGCCTAGCTGGCACTTGTGCCCATGCCTTAAGCCTAGCCAGCATTTGTGCCCCCTGCCTTGATCCTAGCCAGCACTGCACTTGTGCCCAGGCCTTAAGCCTAGCCCGCACTGCACTTGTGCCCAGGCCTTAAGCCTAGCCCGCACTGCACTTGTGCCCAGGCATTAAGCCTAGCCCGAACTTGTGCCCAGGCCTTAAGCCTAGCCCGCACTTTTGCCCCGGCCTTAAGCCTTGCCCGCACTTGTGCCCCGGCCTTAAGCCTAGCCCGCACTTGTGCCCCGGCCTTAAGCCTAGCCCGCACTTGTGCCCCGGCCTTAAGCCTAGCCCGCACTTGTGCCCCGGCCTTAAGCCTAGCCCGCACTTGTGCCCCGGCCTTAAGCCTAGCCCGCACTTGTGCCCCGGCCTTAAGCCTAGCCCGCACTTGTGCCCCGGCCTTAAGCCTAGCCCGCACTTGTGCCCCAGCCTTAAGCCTAGCCCGCACTTGTGCCCAGGCCTTAAGCCTAGCCCGCACTTGTGCCCAGGCCTTAAGCCTAGCCCGCACTTGTGCCCCGGCCTTAAGCCTAGCCCGCACTTGTGCCCCGGCCTTAAGCCTAGCCCGCACTTGTGCCCCGGCCTTAAGCCTAGCCCGCACTTGTGCCCCGGCCTTAAGCCTAGCCCCCACTTGTGCCCAGGCCTTAAGCCTAGCCCGCACTTGTGCCCAGGCCTTAAGCCTAGCCCGCACTTGTGCCCAGGCCTTAAGCCTAGCCCGCACTTGTGCCCCGGCCTTAAGCCTAGCCCGCACTTGTGCCCCGGCCTTAAGCCTAGCCCGCACTTGTGCCCAGGCCTTAAGCCTAGCCCGCACTTGTGCCCAGGCCTTAAGCCTAGCCCGCACTTGTGCCCAGGCCTTAAGCCTAGCCCGCACTTGTGCCCAGGCCTTAAGCCTAGCCCGCACTTGTGTCCCGGCCTTAAGCCTAGCCCCCACTTGTGCCCAGGCCTTAAGCCTAGCCCGCACTTGTGCCCAGGCCTTAACCTAGCCCGCACTTGTGCCCAGGCCTTAAGCTCAGCCCGCACTTGTGCCCAGGCCTTAAGCCTAGCCCGCACTTGTGCCCAGGCCTTAAGCCTAGCCCGCACTTGTGCCCAGGCCTTAAGCCTAGCCCGCACTTTAGAGCCCCTTGAATGCTTGTTTTTTTGTTTTTGTCTTGAGCTTCATGTTGGTTATGCACATAGGACCAGCTTTACGCTCTTCGCTCTTGTCCCCTCTGAATGCGCATGCACGACTGTAATTGGGGAAGAAGGCATTACCCATTTACGGAGGACAGACAAGAAGTGCCTGGTCGCTTGGAGCATGGGGTTATGGAGAGGCTCCGCACTGTACAACAAAGGATCTAGTCCTAAATGTCCAAGTACAGAGTAGAGGGGTGAAAGCTAGCTCTTCACCCCTATGGGTGCCTAACCCTTTATGCAAAGAGTTAGCTGTAAGTCTTAAGCCTAGCCAGCACTTGTGCCCAAGCCTTAAGCCTAGCCCGCACTTGTGCCCAGGCCTTAAGCCTAGCCTGCCCTTTTGCTCAGGCCTTAAGCCTAGCCTGCACTTGTGCCCAGGCCTTAAGCCTAGCTGGCACTTGTGCCCATGCCTTAAGCCTAGCCAGCATTTGTGCCCCCTGCCTTGATCCTAGCCAGCACTGCACTTGTGCCCAGGCCTTAAGCCTAGCCCGCACTGCACTTGTGCCCAGGCCTTAAGCCTAGCCCGCACTGCACTTGTGCCCAGGCCTTAAGCCTAGCCCAAACTTGTGCCCAGGCCTTAAGCCTAGCCCGCACTTTTGCCCCGGCCTTAAGCCTTGCCCGCACTTGTGCCCCGGCCTTAAGCCTAGCCCGCACTTGTGCCCCGGCCTTAAGCCTAGCCCGCACTTGTGCCCCGGCCTTAAGCCTAGCCCGCACTTGTGCCCCGGCCTTAAGCCTAGCCCGCACTTGTGCCCCGGCCTTAAGCCTAGCCCGCACTTGTGCCCCGGCCTTAAGCCTAGCCCGCACTTGTGCCCAGGCCTTAAGCCTAGCCCGCACTTGTGCCCCGGCCTTAAGCCTAGCCCGCACTTGTGCCCAGGCCTTACGCCTAGCCCGCACTTGTGCCCAGGCCTTAAGCCTAGCCCGCACTTGTGCCCCGGCCTTAAGCCTAGCCCGCACTTGTGCCCCGGCCTTAAGCCTAGCCCGCACTTGTGCCCCGGCCTTAAGCCTAGCCCGCACTTGTGCCCAGGCCTTAAGCCTAGCCCGCACTTGTGCCCCGGCCTTAAGCCTAGCCCGCACTTGTGCCCAGGCCTTAAGCCTAGCCCGCACTTGTGCCCAGGCCTTAAGCCTAGCCCGTACTTGTGCCCAGGCCTTAAGCCTAGCCCGCACTTGTGCCCAGGCCTTAAGCCTAGCCCGCACTTGTGTCCCGGCCTTAAGCCTAGCCCCCACTTGTGCCCAGGCCTTAAGCCTAGCCCGCACTTGTGCCCAGGCCTTAAGCCTAGCCCGCACTTGTGCCCAGGCCTTAAGCCTAGCCCGCACTTGTGCCCAGGCCATAAGCCTAGCCCGCACTTGTGCCCAGGCCTTAAGCCTAGCCCGCACCTGTGCCCCGGCCTTAAGCCTAGCCCGCACCTGAGCCCCGGCCTTAAGCCTAGCCCGCACTTGTTCCCCGGCCTTAAGCCTAGCCCGCACTTGTGCCCCGGCCTTAAGCCTAGCCCGCACTTGTGCCCCGGCCTTAAGCCTAGCCCGCACTTGTGCCCCGGCCTTAAGCCTAGCCTGCACTTGTGCACCGGCCTTAAGCCTAGCCCGCACTTGTGCCCCGGCCTTAAGCCTAGCCCGCACTTGTGCCCAGGCCTTAAGCCTAGCCCGCACTTGTGCCCAGGCCTTAAGCCTAGCCGGCACTTGTGCCCCGGCCTTAAGCCTAGCCCGCACTTGTGCCCAGGCCTTAAGCCTAGCCCGCACTTGTGCCCTGGCCTTAAGCCTAGCCTGCACTTGTGCCCCGGCCTTAAGCCTAGCCCCCACTTGTGCCCAGGCCTTAAGCCTAGCCCGCACTTGTGCCCAGGCCTTAAGCCTAGCCCGCACTTGTGCCCAGGCCTTAAGCTCAGCCCGCACTTGTGCCCAGGCCTTAAGCCTAGCCCGCACTTGTGCCCAGGCCTTAAGCCTAGCCCGCACTTGTGCCCAGGCCTTAAGCCTAGCCCGCACTTTAGAGCCCCTTGAATGCTTGTTTTTTTGTTTTTGTCTTGAGCTTCATGTTGGTTATGCACATAGGGCCAGCTTTACGCTCTTCGCTCTTGTCCCCTCTGAATGCGCATGCACGACTGTAATTGGGGAAGAAGGCATTACCCATTTACGGAAGATAGACAAGAAGTGCCTGGTCGCTTGGAGCATGGGGTTATGGAGAGGCTCCGCACTGTACAACAAAGGAACTAGTCCTAAATGTCCAAGTACAGAGTAGAGGGGTGAAAGCTAGCTCTTCACCCCTATGGGTGCCTAACCCTTTATGCAAAGAGTTAGCTGTAAGTTTTAAGCCTAGCCAGCACTTGTGCCCATGCCTTAAGCCTAGCCAGCACTTGTGCCCCCTGCCTTGATCCTAGTGAGCACTGCACTTGTGCCCATGCCTTAAGCCTAGCCCGCACTTGTGCCCAGGCCTTAAGCCTAGCCCGCACTTGTGCCCCGGCCTTAAGCCTAGCCCGCACTTGTGCCCCGGCCTTAAGCCTAGCCCGCACTTATGCCCAGGCCTTAAGCCTAGCCCGCACTTGTGCCCCGGCCTTAAGCCTAGCCCGCACTTGTGCCCAGGCCTTAAGCCTAGCCTGCACTTGTGCCCAGGCCTTAAGCCTAGCCCGCACTTGTGCCCAGGCCTTAAGCCTAGCCCGCACTTGTGCCCAGGCCTTAAGCCTAGCCCGCACTTGTGCCCAGGCCTTAAGCCTAGCCCGCACTTGTGCCCAGGCCTTAAGCCTAGCCCGCACTTGTGCACAGGCCTTAAGCCTAGCCCGCACTTGTGTCCCGGCCTTAAGCCTAGCCCCCACTTGTGCCCAGGCCTTAAGCCTAGCCCGCACTTGTGCCCAGGCCTTAAGCCTAGCCCGCACTTGTGCCCAGGCCTTAAGCCTAGCCCGCACTTGTGCCCAGGCCTTAAGCTCAGCCCGCACTTGTGCCCAGGCTTTAAGCCTAGCCCGCACTTGTGCCCAGGCCTTAAGCCTAGCCCGCACCTGTGCCCCGGCCTTAAGCCTAGCCCGCACCTGAGCCCCGGCCTTAAGCCTAGCCCGCACCTGAGCCCCGGCCTTAAGCCTAGCCCGCACCTGAGCCCCGGCCTTAAGCCTAGCCCGCACTTGTTCCCCGGCCTTAAGCCTAGCCCGCACTTGTGCCCCGGCCTTAAGCCTAGCCCGCACTTGTGCCCCGGCCTTAAGCCTAGCCCGCACTTGTGCCCAGGCCTTAAGCCTAGCCCGCACTTGTGCCCCGGCCTTAAGCCTAGCCCCCACTTGTGCCCAGGCCTTAAGCCTAGCCCGCACTTGTGCCCAGGCCTTAAGCCTAGCCCGCACTTGTGCCCAGGCCTTAAGCCTAGCCCGCACTTGTGCCCCGGCCTTAAGCCTAGCCCGCACTTGTGCCCAGGCCTTAAGCCTAGCCCGCACTTGTGCCCCGGCCTTAAGCCTAGCCCGCACTTGTGCCCCGGCCTTAAGCCTAGCCCGCACTTGTGCCCCGGCCTTAAGCCTAGCCCGCACTTGTGCCCAGGCCTTAAGCCTAGCCCGCACTTGTGCCCAGGCCTTAAGCCTAGCCCGCACTTGTGCCCAGGCCTTAAGCCTAGCCCGCACTTGTGTCCCGGCCTTAAGCCTAGCCCCCACTTGTGCCCAGGCCTTAAGCCTAGCCCGCACTTGTGCCCAGGCCTTAACCTAGCCCGCACTTGTGCCCAGGCCTTAAGCTCAGCCCGCACTTGTGCCCAGGCCTTAAGCCTAGCCCGCACTTGTGCCCAGGCCTTAAGCCTAGCCCGCACTTGTGCCCAGGCCTTAAGCCTAGCCCGCACTTTAGAGCCCCTTGAATGCTTGTTTTTTTGTTTTTGTCTTGAGCTTCATGTTGGTTATGCACATAGGGCCAGCTTTACGCTCTTCGCTCTTGTCCCCTCTGAATGCGCATGCACGACTGTAATTGGGGAAGAAGGCATTACCCATTTACGGAGGACAGACAAGAAGTGCCTGGTCGCTTGGAGCATGGGGTTATGGAGAGGCTCCGCACTGTACAACAAAGGATCTAGTCCTAAATGTCCAAGTACAGAGTAGAGGGGTGAAAGCTAGCTCTTCACCCCTATGGGTGCCTAACCCTTTATGCAAAGAGTTAGCTGTAAGTCTTAAGCCTAGCCAGCACTTGTGCCCATGCCTTAAGCCTAGCCAGCACTTGTGCCCCCTGCCTTGATCCTAGCGAGCACTGCACTTGTGCCCATGCCTTAAGCCTAGCCCGCACTTGTGCCCAGGCCTTAAGCCTAGCCTGCCCTTTTGCTCAGGCCTTAAGCCTAGCCTGCACTTGTGCCCAGGCCTTAAGCCTAGCTGGCACTTGTGCCCATGCCTTAAGCCTAGCCAGCATTTGTGCCCCCTGCCTTGATCCTAGCCAGCACTGCACTTGTGCCCAGGCCTTAAGCCTAGCCCGCACTGCACTTGTGCCCAGGCCTTAAGCCTAGCCCGCACTGCACTTGTGCCCAGGCATTAAGCCTAGCCCGAACTTGTGCCCAGGCCTTAAGCCTAGCCCGCACTTTTGCCCCGGCCTTAAGCCTTGCCCGCACTTGTGCCCCGGCCTTAAGCCTAGCCCGCACTTGTGCCCCGGCCTTAAGCCTAGCCCGCACTTGTGCCCCGGCCTTAAGCCTAGCCCGCACTTGTGCCCCGGCCTTAAGCCTAGCCCGCACTTGTGCCCCGGCCTTAAGCCTAGCCCGCACTTGTGCCCCGGCCTTAAGCCTAGCCCGCACTTGTGCCCCGGCCTTAAGCCTAGCCCGCACTTGTGCCCCAGCCTTAAGCCTAGCCCGCACTTGTGCCCAGGCCTTAAGCCTAGCCCGCACTTGTGCCCAGGCCTTAAGCCTAGCCCGCACTTGTGCCCCGGCCTTAAGCCTAGCCCGCACTTGTGCCCCGGCCTTAAGCCTAGCCCGCACTTGTGCCCCGGCCTTAAGCCTAGCCCGCACTTGTGCCCCGGCCTTAAGCCTAGCCCGCACTTGTGCCCAGGCCTTAAGCCTAGCCCGCACTTGTGCCCCGGCCTTAAGCCTAGCCCGCACTTGTGCCCAGGCCTTAAGCCTAGCCCGCACTTGTGCCCAGGCCTTAAGCCTAGCCCGCACTTGTGCCCAGGCCTTAAGCCTAGCCCGCACTTGTGTCCCGGCCTTAAGCCTAGCCCCCACTTGTGCCCAGGCCTTAAGCCTAGCCCGCACTTGTGCCCAGGCCTTAAGCCTAGCCCGCACTTGTGCCCAGGCCTTAAGCCTAGCCCGCACTTGTGCCCAGGCCATAAGCCTAGCCCGCACTTGTGCCCAGGCCTTAAGCCTAGCCCGCACCTGTGCCCCGGCCTTAAGCCTAGCCCGCACCTGAGCCCCGGCCTTAAGCCTAGCCCGCACTTGTTCCCCGGCCTTAAGCCTAGCCCGCACTTGTGCCCCGGCCTTAAGCCTAGCCCGCACTTGTGCCCCGGCCTTAAGCCTAGCCCGCACTTGTGCCCCGGCCTTAAGCCTAGCCCGCACTTGTGCACCGGCCTTAAGCCTAGCCCGCACTTGTGCCCCGGCCTTAAGCCTAGCCCGAACTTGTGCCCAGGCCTTAAGCCTAGCCGGCACTTGTGCCCAGGCCTTAAGCCTAGCCGGCACTTGTGCCCAGGCCTTAGGCCTAGCCGGCACTTGTGCCCAGGCCTTAAGCCTAGCCCGCACTTGTGCCCCGGCCTTAAGCCTAGCCCGCACTTGTGCCCCGGCCTTAAGCCTAGCCCGCACTTGTGTCCCGGCCTTAAGCCTAGCCCGCACTTGTGTCCCGGCCTTAAGCCTAGCCCGCACTTGTGCCCAGGCCTTAAGCCTAGCCCGCACTTGTGCCCAGGCCTTTAGCCTAGCCCGCACTTGTGCCCCGGCCTTAAGCCTAGCCCGCACTTGTGCCCAGGCCTTAAGCCTAGCCCGCACTTGTGCCCAGGCCTTAAGCCTAGCCCGCACTTGTGCCCAGGCCTTAAGCCTAGCCCGCACTTGTGCCCAGGCCTTAAGCCTAGCCCGCACTTGTGCCCCGGCCTTAAGCCTAGCCCGCACTTGTGCCCAGGCCTTAAGCCTAGCCCGCACTTGTGCCCTGGCCTTAAGCCTAGCCCGCACTTGTGCCCCGGCCTTAAGCCTAGCCCGCACTTGTGCCCAGGCCTTAAGCCTAGCCCGCACTTGTGCCCAGGCCTTAAGCCTAGCCCGCACTTGTGCCCAGGCCTTAAGCCTAGCCCGCACTTGTGCCCAGGCCTTAAGCCTAGCCCGCACTTGTGTCCCGGCCTTAAGCCTAGCCCCCACTTGTGCCCAGGCCTTAAGCCTAGCCCCCACTTGTGCCCAGGCCTTAAGCCTAGCCCGCACTTGTGCCCAGGCCTTAAGCTCAGCCCGCACTTGTGCCCAGGCCTTAAGCCTAGCCCGCACTTATGCCCAGGCCTTAAGCCTAGCCCGCACCTGTGCCCCGGCCTTAAGCCTAGCCCGCACTTGTTCCCCGGCCTTAAGCCTAGCCCGCACTTGTGCCCCGGCCTTAAGCCTAGCCCGCACTTGTGCCCCGGCCTTAAGCCTAGCCCGCACTTGTGCCCCGGCCTTAAGCCTAGCCCGCACTTGTGCCCCGGCCTTAAGCCTAGCCCGCACTTGTGCCCCGGCCTTAAGCCTAGCCCGCACTTGTGCCCCGGCCTTAAGCCTAGCCCCCACTTGTGCCCAGGCCTTAAGCCTAGCCCGCACTTGTGCCCAGGCCTTAAGCCTAGCCCGCACTTGTGCCCAGGCCTTAAGCCTAGCCCGCACTTGTGCCCAGGCCATAAGCCTAGCCCGCACTTGTGCCCAGGCCTTAAGCCTAGCCCGCACTTGTGCCCAGGCCTTAAGCCTAGCCCGCTCTTGTGCCCAGGCCTTAAGCCTAGCCCGCACTTGTGCCCAGGCCTTAAGCCTAGCCTGCACTTGTGTCCCGGCCTTAAGCCTAGCCCCCACTTGTGCCCAGGCCTTAAGCCTAGCCCGCACTTGTGCCCAGGCCTTAAGCCTAGCCCGCACTTGTGCCCAGGCCTTAAGCTCAGCCCGCACTTGTGCCCAGGCCTTAAGCCTAGCCCGCACTTGTGCCCAGGCCTTAAGCCTAGCCCGCACTTTAGAGCCCCTTGAATGCTTGTTTTTTTGTTTTTGTCTTGAGCTTCATGTTGGTTATGCACATAGGGCCAGCTTTACGCTCTTCGCTCTTGTCCCCTCTGAATGCGCATGCCTGACTGTAATTGGGGAAGAAGGCATTACCCATTTACGGAGGACAGACAAGAAGTGCCTGGTCGCTTGGAGCATGGGGTTATGGAGAGGCTCCGCACTGTACAACAAAGGATCTAGTCCTAAATGTCCAAGTACAGAGTAGAGGGGTGAAAGCTAGCTCTTCACCCCTATGGGTGCCTAACCCTTTATGCAAAGAGTTAGCTGTAAGTCTTAAGCCTAGCCAGCACTTGTGCCCATGCCTTAAGCCTAGCCAGCACTTGTGCCCCCTGCCTTGATCCTAGCGAGCACTGCACTTGTGCCCATGCCTTAAGCCTAGCCCGCACTTGTGCCCAGGCCTTAAGCCTAGCCTGCCCTTTTGCTCAGGCCTTAAGCCTAGCCTGCACTTGTGCCCAGGCCTTAAGCCTAGCTGGCACTTGTGCCCATGCCTTAAGCCTAGCCAGCATTTGTGCCCCCTGCCTTGATCCTAGCCAGCACTGCACTTGTGCCCAGGCCTTAAGCCTAGCCCGCACTTGTGTCCCGGCCTTAAGCCTAGCCCCCACTTGTGCCCAGGCCTTAAGCCTAGCCCGCACTTGTGCCCAGGCCTTAAGCTCAGCCCGCACTTGTGCTCAGGCCTTAAGCCTAGCCCGCACTTGTGCCCAGGCCTTAAGCCTAGCCCGCACCTGTGCCTCGGCCTTAAGCCTAGCCCGCACCTGAGCCCCGGCCTTAAGCCTAGCCCGCACTTGTTCCCCGGCCTTAAGCCTAGCCCGCACTTGTGCCCCGGCCTTAAGCCTAGCCCGCACTTGTGTCCCGGCCTTAAGCCTAGCCCGCACTTGTGCCCCGGCCTTAAGCCTAGCCCGCACTTGTGCCCCGGCCTTAAGCCTAGCCCGCACTTGTGCCCTGGCCTTAAGCCTAGCCCGCACTTGTGCCCCGGCCTTAAGCCTAGCCCGCACTTGTGCCCCGGCCTTAAGCCTAGCCCCCACTTGTGCCCAGGCCTTAAGCCTAGCCCGCACTTGTGCCCAGGCCTTAAGCCTAGCCCGCACTTGTGTCCCGGCCTTAAGCCTAGCCCCCACTTGTGCCCAGGCCTTAAGCCTAGCCCGCACTTGTGCCCAGGCCTTAAGCCTAGCCCGCACTTGTGCCCCGGCCTTAAGCCTAGCCCGCACTTGTGCCCCGGCCTTAAGCCTAGCCCGCACTTGTGCCCAGGCCTTAAGCCTAGCCCGCACTTGTGCCCAGGCCTTAAGCCTAGCCCGCACTTGTGCCCCGGCCTTAAGCCTAGCCCGCACTTGTGCCCAGGCCTTAAGCCTAGCCCGCACTTGTGCCCCGGCCTTAAGCCTAGCCCGCACTTGTGCCCAGGCCTTAAGCCTAGCCCGCACTTGTGCCCCGGCCTTAAGCCTAGCCCGCACTTGTGCCCCGGCCTTAAGCCTAGCCCGCACTTGTGCCCCGGCCTTAAGCCTAGCCCGCACTTGTGCCCAGGCCTTAAGCCTAGCCCGCACTTGTGCCCAGGCCTTAAGCCTAGCCCACACTTGTGCCCCGGCCTTAAGCCTAGCCCGCACTTGTGCCCCGGCCTTAAGCCTAGCCCGCACTTGTGCCCTGGCCTTAAGCCTAGCCCGCACTTGTGCCCTGGCCTTAAGCCTAGCCCGCACTTGTGCCCAGGCCTTAAGCCTAGCCCGCACTTGTGCCCAGGCCTTAAGCTCAGCCCGCACTTGTGCCCAGGCCTTAAGCCTAGCCCGCACTTGTGCCCAGGCCTTAAGCCTAGCCCGCACTTGTGCCCAGGCCTTAAGCCTAGCCCGCACTTTAGAGCCCCTTGAATGCTTGTTTTTTTGTTTTTGTCTTGAGCTTCATGTTGGTTATGCACATAGGGCCAGCTTTACGCTCTTCGCTCTTGTCCCCTCTGAATGCGCATGCACGACTGTAATTGGGGAAGAAGGCATTACCCATTTACGGAAGATAGACAAGAAGTGCCTGGTCGCTTGGAGCATGGGGTTATGGAGAGGCTCCGCACTGTACAACAAAGGAACTAGTCCTAAATGTCCAAGTACAGAGTAGAGGGGTGAAAGCTAGCTCTTCACCCCTATGGGTGCCTAACCCTTTATGCAAAGAGTTAGCTGTAAGTTTTAAGCCTAGCCAGCACTTGTGCTTATGCCTTAAGCCTAGCCAGCACTTGTGCCCCCTGCCTTGATCCTAGTGAGCACTGCACTTGTGCCCATGCCTTAAGCCTAGCCCGCACTTGTGCCCAGGCCTTAAGCCTAGCCCGCACTTGTGCCCCGGCCTTAAGCCTAGCCCGCACTTGTGCCCCGGCCTTAAGCCTAGCCCGCACTTATGCCCAGGCCTTAAGCCTAGCCCGCACTTGTGCCCCGGCCTTAAGCCTAGCCCGCACTTGTGCCCAGGCCTTAAGCCTAGCCTGCACTTGTGCCCAGGCCTTAAGCCTAGCCCGCACTTGTGCCCAGGCCTTAAGCCTAGCCCGCACTTGTGCCCAGGCCTTAAGCCTAGCCCGCACTTGTGCCCAGGCCTTAAGCCTAGCCCGCACTTGTGCACAGGCCTTAAGCCTAGCCCGCACTTGTGTCCCGGCCTTAAGCCTAGCCCCCACTTGTGCCCAGGCCTTAAGCCTAGCCCGCACTTGTGCCCAGGCCTTAAGCCTAGCCCGCACTTGTGCCCAGGCCTTAAGCCTAGCCCGCACTTGTGCCCAGGCCTTAAGCTCAGCCCGCACTTGTGCCCAGGCCTTAAGCCTAGCCCGCACTTGTGCCCAGGCCTTAAGCCTAGCCCGCACCTGTGCCCCGGCCTTAAGCCTAGCCCGCACCTGAGCCCCGGCCTTAAGCCTAGCCCGCACCTGAGCCCCGGCCTTAAGCCTAGCCCGCACCTGAGCCCCGGCCTTAAGCCTAGCCCGCACTTGTTCCCCGGCCTTAAGCCTAGCCCGCACTTGTGCCCCGGCCTTAAGCCTAGCCCGCACTTGTGCCCCGGCCTTAAGCCTAGCTCGCACTTGTGCCCCGGCCTTAAGCCTAGCCCGCACTTGTGCCCCGGCCTTAAGCCTAGCCCCCACTTGTGCCCAGGCCTTAAGCCTAGCCCGCACTTGTGCCCAGGCCTTAAGCCTAGCCTGCACTTGTGCCCAGGCCTTAAGCCTAGCCCGCACTTGTGCCCCGGCCTTAAGCCTAGCCCGCACTTGTGCCCAGGCCTTAAGCCTAGCCCGCACTTGTGCCCCGGCCTTAAGCCTAGCCCGCACTTGTGCCCCGGCCTTAAGCCTAGCCCGCACTTGTGCCCAGGCCTTAAGCCTAGCCCGCACTTGTGCCCAGGCCTTAAGCCTAGCCCGCACTTGTGCCCAGGCCTTAAGCCTAGCCCGCACTTGTGCCCAGGCCTTAAGCCTAGCCCGCACTTGTGTCCCGGCCTTAAGCCTAGCCCCCACTTGTGCCCAGGCCTTAAGCCTAGCCCGCACTTGTGCCCAGGCCTTAACCTAGCCCGCACTTGTGCCCAGGCCTTAAGCTCAGCCCGCACTTGTGCCCAGGCCTTAAGCCTAGCCCGCACTTGTGCCCAGGCCTTAAGCCTAGCCCGCACTTGTGCCCAGGCCTTAAGCCTAGCCCGCACTTTAGAGCCCCTTGAATGCTTGTTTTTTTGTTTTTGTCTTGAGCTTCATGTTGGTTATGCACATAGGGCCAGCTTTACGCTCTTCGCTCTTGTTCCCTCTGAATGCGCATGCACGACTGTAATTGGGGAAGAAGGCATTACCCATTTACGGAGGACAGACAAGAAGTGCCTGGTCGCTTGGAGCATGGGGTTATGGAGAGGCTCCGCACTGTACAACAAAGGATCTAGTCCTAAATGTCCAAGTACAGAGTAGAGTGGTGAAAGCTAGCTCTTCACCCCTATGGGTGCCTAACCCTTTATGCAAAGAGTTAGCTGTAAGTCTTAAGCCTAGCCAGCACTTGTGCCCATGCCTTAAGCCTAGCCAGCACTTGTGCCCCCTGCCTTGATCCTAGCGAGCACTGCACTTGTGCCCATGCCTTAAGCCTAGCCCGCACTTGTGCCCAGGCCTTAAGCCTAGCCTGCCCTTTTGCTCAGGCCTTAAGCCTAGCCTGCACTTGTGCCCAGGCCTTAAGCCTAGCTGGCACTTGTGCCCATGCCTTAAGCCTAGCCAGCATTTGTGCCCCCTGCCTTGATCCTAGCCAGCACTGCACTTGTGCCCAGGCCTTAAGCCTAGCCCGCACTGCACTTGTGCCCAGGCCTTAAGCCTAGCCCGCACTGCACTTGTGCCCAGGCATTAAGCCTAGCCCGAACTTGTGCCCAGGCCTTAAGCCTAGCCCGCACTTTTGCCCCGGCCTTAAGCCTTGCCCGCACTTGTGCCTCGGCCTTAAGCCTAGCCCGCACTTGTGCCCCGGCCTTAAGCCTAGCCCGCACTTGTGCCCAGGCCTTAAGCCTAGCCCGCACTTGTGCCCAGGCCTTTAGCCTAGCCCGCACTTGTGCCCCGGCCTTAAGCCTAGCCCGCACTTGTGCCCAGGCCTTAAGCCTAGCCCGCACTTGTGCCCAGGCCTTAAGCCTAGCCCGCACTTGTGCCCAGGCCTTAAGCCTAGCCCGCACTTGTGCCCAGGCCTTAAGCCTAGCCCGCACTTGTGCCCCGGCCTTAAGCCTAGCCCGCACTTGTGCCCAGGCCTTAAGCCTAGCCCGCACTTGTGCCCTGGCCTTAAGCCTAGCCCGCACTTGTGCCCCGGCCTTAAGCCTAGCCCGCACTTGTGCCCAGGCCTTAAGCCTAGCCCGCACTTGTGCCCAGGCCTTAAGCCTAGCCCGCACTTGTGCCCAGGCCTTAAGCCTAGCCCGCACTTGTGCCCAGGCCTTAAGCCTAGCCCGCACTTGTGTCCCGGCCTTAAGCCTAGCCCCCACTTGTGCCCAGGCCTTAAGCCTAGCCCCCACTTGTGCCCAGGCCTTAAGCCTAGCCCGCACTTGTGCCCAGGCCTTAAGCTCAGCCCGCACTTGTGCCCAGGCCTTAAGCCTAGCCCGCACTTGTGCCCAGGCCTTAAGCCTAGCCCGCACCTGTGCCCCGGCCTTAAGCCTAGCCCGCACTTGTTCCCCGGCCTTAAGCCTAGCCCGCACTTGTGCCCCGGCCTTAAGCCTAGCCCGCACTTGTGCCCCGGCCTTAAGCCTAGCCCGCACTTGTGCCCCGGCCTTAAGCCTAGCCCGCACTTGTGCCCCGGCCTTAAGCCTAGCCCGCACTTGTGCCCCGGCCTTAAGCCTAGCCTGCACTTGTGCCCCGGCCTTAAGCCTAGCCCCCACTTGTGCCCAGGCCTTAAGCCTAGCCCGCACTTGTGCCCAGGCCTTAAGCCTAGCCCGCACTTGTGCCCAGGCCTTAAGCCTAGCCCGCACTTGTGCCCAGGCCATAAGCCTAGCCCGCACTTGTGCCCAGGCCTTAAGCCTAGCCCGCACTTGTGCCCAGGCCTTAAGCCTAGCCCGCTCTTGTGCCCAGGCCTTAAGCCTAGCCCGCACTTGTGCCCAGGCCTTAAGCCTAGCCTGCACTTGTGTCCCGGCCTTAAGCCTAGCCCCCACTTGTGCCCAGGCCTTAAGCCTAGCCCGCACTTGTGCCCAGGCCTTAAGCCTAGCCCGCACTTGTGCCCAGGCCTTAAGCTCAGCCCGCACTTGTGCCCAGGCCTTAAGCCTAGCCCGCACTTGTGCCCAGGCCTTAAGCCTAGCCCGCACTTTAGAGCCCCTTGAATGCTTGTTTTTTTGTTTTTGTCTTGAGCTTCATGTTGGTTATGCACATAGGGCCAGCTTTACGCTCTTCGCTCTTGTCCCCTCTGAATGCGCATGCCTGACTGTAATTGGGGAAGAAGGCATTACCCATTTACGGAGGACAGACAAGAAGTGCCTGGTCGCTTGGAGCATGGGGTTATGGAGAGGCTCCGCACTGTACAACAAAGGATCTAGTCCTAAATGTCCAAGTACAGAGTAGAGGGGTGAAAGCTAGCTCTTCACCCCTATGGGTGCCTAACCCTTTATGCAAAGAGTTAGCTGTAAGTCTTAAGCCTAGCCAGCACTTGTGCCCATGCCTTAAGCCTAGCCAGCACTTGTGCCCCCTGCCTTGATCCTAGCGAGCACTGCACTTGTGCCCATGCCTTAAGCCTAGCCCGCACTTGTGCCCAGGCCTTAAGCCTAGCCTGCCCTTTTGCTCAGGCCTTAAGCCTAGCCTGCACTTGTGCCCAGGCCTTAAGCCTAGCTGGCACTTGTGCCCATGCCTTAAGCCTAGCCAGCATTTGTGCCCCCTGTCTTGATCCTAGCCAGCACTGCACTTGTGCCCAGGCCTTAAGCCTAGCCCGCACTTGTGTCCCGGCCTTAAGCCTAGCCCCCACTTGTGCCCAGGCCTTAAGCCTAGCCCGCACTTGTGCCCCGGCCTTAAGCCTAGCCCGCACTTGTGCCCAGGCCTTAAGCCTAGCCCGCACTTGTGCCCAGGCCTTTAGCCTAGCCCGCACTTGTGCCCCGGCCTTAAGCCTAGCCCGCACTTGTGCCCAGGCCTTAAGCCTAGCCCGCACTTGTGCCCAGGCCTTAAGCCTAGCCCGCACTTGTGCCCAGGCCTTAAGCCTAGCCCGCACTTGTGCCCAGGCCTTAAGCCTAGCCCGCACTTGTGCCCCGGCCTTAAGCCTAGCCCGCACTTGTGCCCAGGCCTTAAGCCTAGCCCGCACTTGTGCCCTGGCCTTAAGCCTAGCCCGCACTTGTGCCCCGGCCTTAAGCCTAGCCCGCACTTGTGCCCAGGCCTTAAGCCTAGCCCGCACTTGTGCCCAGGCCTTAAGCCTAGCCCGCACTTGTGCCCAGGCCTTAAGCCTAGCCCGCACTTGTGCCCAGGCCTTAAGCCTAGCCCGCACTTGTGTCCCGGCCTTAAGCCTAGCCCCCACTTGTGCCCAGGCCTTAAGCCTAGCCCCCACTTGTGCCCAGGCCTTAAGCCTAGCCCGCACTTGTGCCCAGGCCTTAAGCTCAGCCCGCACTTGTGCCCAGGCCTTAAGCCTAGCCCGCACTTGTGCCCAGGCCTTAAGCCTAGCCCGCACCTGTGCCCCGGCCTTAAGCCTAGCCCGCACTTGTTCCCCGGCCTTAAGCCTAGCCCGCACTTGTGCCCCGGCCTTAAGCCTAGCCCGCACTTGTGCCCCGGCCTTAAGCCTAGCCCGCACTTGTGCCCCGGCCTTAAGCCTAGCCCGCACTTGTGCCCCGGCCTTAAGCCTAGCCCGCACTTGTGCCCCGGCCTTAAGCCTAGCCCGCACTTGTGCCCCGGCCTTAAGCCTAGCCCCCACTTGTGCCCAGGCCTTAAGCCTAGCCCGCACTTGTGCCCAGGCCTTAAGCCTAGCCCGCACTTGTGCCCAGGCCTTAAGCCTAGCCCGCACTTGTGCCCAGGCCATAAGCCTAGCCCGCACTTGTGCCCAGGCCTTAAGCCTAGCCCGCACTTGTGCCCAGGCCTTAAGCCTAGCCCGCTCTTGTGCCCAGGCCTTAAGCCTAGCCCGCACTTGTGCCCAGGCCTTAAGCCTAGCCTGCACTTGTGTCCCGGCCTTAAGCCTAGCCCCCACTTGTGCCCAGGCCTTAAGCCTAGCCCGCACTTGTGCCCAGGCCTTAAGCCTAGCCCGCACTTGTGCCCAGGCCTTAAGCTCAGCCCGCACTTGTGCCCAGGCCTTAAGCCTAGCCCGCACTTGTGCCCAGGCCTTAAGCCTAGCCCGCACTTTAGAGCCCCTTGAATGCTTGTTTTTTTGTTTTTGTCTTGAGCTTCATGTTGGTTATGCACATAGGGCCAGCTTTACGCTCTTCGCTCTTGTCCCCTCTGAATGCGCATGCCTGACTGTAATTGGGGAAGAAGGCATTACCCATTTACGGAGGACAGACAAGAAGTGCCTGGTCGCTTGGAGCATGGGGTTATGGAGAGGCTCCGCACTGTACAACAAAGGATCTAGTCCTAAATGTCCAAGTACAGAGTAGAGGGGTGAAAGCTAGCTCTTCACCCCTATGGGTGCCTAACCCTTTATGCAAAGAGTTAGCTGTAAGTCTTAAGCCTAGCCAGCACTTGTGCCCATGCCTTAAGCCTAGCCAGCACTTGTGCCCCCTGCCTTGATCCTAGCGAGCACTGCACTTGTGCCCATGCCTTAAGCCTAGCCCGCACTTGTGCCCAGGCCTTAAGCCTAGCCTGCCCTTTTGCTCAGGCCTTAAGCCTAGCCTGCACTTGTGCCCAGGCCTTAAGCCTAGCTGGCACTTGTGCCCATGCCTTAAGCCTAGCCAGCATTTGTGCCCCCTGCCTTGATCCTAGCCAGCACTGCACTTGTGCCCAGGCCTTAAGCCTAGCCCGCACTTGTGTCCCGGCCTTAAGCCTAGCCCCCACTTGTGCCCAGGCCTTAAGCCTAGCCCGCACTTGTGCCCAGGCCTTAAGCTCAGCCCGCACTTGTGCCCAGGCCTTAAGCCTAGCCCGCACTTGTGCCCAGGCCTTAAGCCTAGCCCGCACCTGTGCCTCGGCCTTAAGCCTAGCCCGCACCTGAGCCCCGGCCTTAAGCCTAGCCCGCACTTGTTCCCCGGCCTTAAGCCTAGCCCGCACTTGTGCCCCGGCCTTAAGCCTAGCCCGCACTTGTGTCCCGGCCTTAAGCCTAGCCCGCACTTGTGCCCCGGCCTTAAGCCTAGCCCGCACTTGTGCCCCGGCCTTAAGCCTAGCCCGCACTTGTGCCCTGGCCTTAAGCCTAGCCCGCACTTGTGCCCCGGCCTTAAGCCTAGCCCGCACTTGTGCCCCGGCCTTAAGCCTAGCCCCCACTTGTGCCCAGGCCTTAAGCCTAGCCCGCACTTGTGCCCAGGCCTTAAGCCTAGCCCGCACTTGTGTCCCGGCCTTAAGCCTAGCCCCCACTTGTGCCCAGGCCTTAAGCCTAGCCCGCACTTGTGCCCAGGCCTTAAGCCTAGCCCGCACTTGTGCCCCGGCCTTAAGCCTAGCCCGCACTTGTGCCCCGGCCTTAAGCCTAGCCCGCACTTGTGCCCAGGCCTTAAGCCTAGCCCGCACTTGTGCCCAGGCCTTAAGCCTAGCCCGCACTTGTGCCCCGGCCTTAAGCCTAGCCCGCACTTGTGCCCAGGCCTTAAGCCTAGCCCGCACTTGTGCCCCGGCCTTAAGCCTAGCCCGCACTTGTGCCCAGGCCTTAAGCCTAGCCCGCACTTGTGCCCCGGCCTTAAGCCTAGCCCGCACTTGTGCCCCGGCCTTAAGCCTAGCCCGCACTTGTGCCCCGGCCTTAAGCCTAGCCCGCACTTGTGCCCAGGCCTTAAGCCTAGCCCGCACTTGTGCCCAGGCCTTAAGCCTAGCCCGCACTTGTGCCCCGGCCTTAAGCCTAGCCCGCACTTGTGCCCCGGCCTTAAGCCTAGCCCGCACTTGTGCCCTGGCCTTAAGCCTAGCCCGCACTTGTGCCCTGGCCTTAAGCCTAGCCCGCACTTGTGCCCAGGCCTTAAGCCTAGCCCGCACTTGTGCCCAGGCCTTAAGCTCAGCCCGCACTTGTGCCCAGGCCTTAAGCCTAGCCCGCACTTGTGCCCAGGCCTTAAGCCTAGCCCGCACTTGTGCCCAGGCCTTAAGCCTAGCCCGCACTTTAGAGCCCCTTGAATGCTTGTTTTTTTGTTTTTGTCTTGAGCTTCATGTTGGTTATGCACATAGGGCCAGCTTTACGCTCTTCGCTCTTGTCCCCTCTGAATGCGCATGCACGACTGTAATTGGGGAAGAAGGCATTACCCATTTACGGAAGATAGACAAGAAGTGCCTGGTCGCTTGGAGCATGGGGTTATGGAGAGGCTCCGCACTGTACAACAAAGGAACTAGTCCTAAATGTCCAAGTACAGAGTAGAGGGGTGAAAGCTAGCTCTTCACCCCTATGGGTGCCTAACCCTTTATGCAAAGAGTTAGCTGTAAGTTTTAAGCCTAGCCAGCACTTGTGCTTATGCCTTAAGCCTAGCCAGCACTTGTGCCCCCTGCCTTGATCCTAGTGAGCACTGCACTTGTGCCCATGCCTTAAGCCTAGCCCGCACTTGTGCCCAGGCCTTAAGCCTAGCCCGCACTTGTGCCCCGGCCTTAAGCCTAGCCCGCACTTGTGCCCCGGCCTTAAGCCTAGCCCGCACTTATGCCCAGGCCTTAAGCCTAGCCCGCACTTGTGCCCCGGCCTTAAGCCTAGCCCGCACTTGTGCCCAGGCCTTAAGCCTAGCCTGCACTTGTGCCCAGGCCTTAAGCCTAGCCCGCACTTGTGCCCAGGCCTTAAGCCTAGCCCGCACTTGTGCCCAGGCCTTAAGCCTAGCCCGCACTTGTGCCCAGGCCTTAAGCCTAGCCCGCACTTGTGCACAGGCCTTAAGCCTAGCCCGCACTTGTGTCCCGGCCTTAAGCCTAGCCCCCACTTGTGCCCAGGCCTTAAGCCTAGCCCGCACTTGTGCCCAGGCCTTAAGCCTAGCCCGCACTTGTGCCCAGGCCTTAAGCCTAGCCCGCACTTGTGCCCAGGCCTTAAGCCTAGCCCGCACTTGTGCCCAGGCCTTAAGCTCAGCCCGCACTTGTGCCCAGGCCTTAAGCCTAGCCCGCACTTGTGCCCAGGCCTTAAGCCTAGCCCGCACTTGTGCCCCGGCCTTAAGCCTAGCCCGCACCTGAGCCCCGGCCTTAAGGCTAGCCCGCACCTGAGCCCCGGCCTTAAGCCTAGCCCGCACCTGAGCCCCGGCCTTAAGCCTAGCCCGCACTTGTTCCCCGGCCTTAAGCCTAGCCCGCACTTGTGCCCCGGCCTTAAGCCTAGCCCGCACTTGTGCCCCGGCCTTAAGCCTAGCTCGCACTTGTGCCCCGGCCTTAAGCCTAGCCCGCACTTGTGCCCCGGCCTTAAGCCTAGCCCCCACTTGTGCCCAGGCCTTAAGCCTAGCCCGCACTTGTGCCCAGGCCTTAAGCCTAGCTTGCACTTGTGCCCAGGCCTTAAGCCTAGCCCGCACTTGTGCCCCGGCCTTAAGCCTAGCCCGCACTTGTGCCCAGGCCTTAAGCCTAGCCCGCACTTGTGCCCCGGCCTTAAGCCTAGCCCGCACTTGTGCCCCGGCCTTAAGCCTAGCCCGCACTTGTGCCCAGGCCTTAAGCCTAGCCCGCACTTGTGCCCAGGCCTTAAGCCTAGCCCGCACTTGTGCCCAGGCCTTAAGCCTAGCCCGCACTTGTGCCCAGGCCTTAAGCCTAGCCCGCACTTGTGTCCCGGCCTTAAGCCTAGCCCCCACTTGTGCCCAGGCCTTAAGCCTAGCCCGCACTTGTGCCCAGGCCTTAACCTAGCCCGCACTTGTGCCCAGGCCTTAAGCTCAGCCCGCACTTGTGCCCAGGCCTTAAGCCTAGCCCGCACTTGTGCCCAGGCCTTAAGCCTAGCCCGCACTTGTGCCCAGGCCTTAAGCCTAGCCCGCACTTTAGAGCCCCTTGAATGCTTGTTTTTTTGTTTTTGTCTTGAGCTTCATGTTGGTTATGCACATAGGGCCAGCTTTACGCTCTTCGCTCTTGTCCCCTCTGAATGCGCATGCACGACTGTAATTGGGGAAGAAGGCATTACCCATTTACGGAGGACAGACAAGAAGTGCCTGGTCGCTTGGAGCATGGGGTTATGGAGAGGCTCCGCACTCTACAACAAAGGATCTAGTCCTAAATGTCCAAGTACAGAGTAGAGGGGTGAAAGCTAGCTCTTCACCCCTATGGGTGCCTAACCCTTTATGCAAAGAGTTAGCTGTAAGTCTTAAGCCTAGCCAGCACTTGTGCCCATGCCTTAAGCCTAGCCCGCACTTGTGCCCAGGCCTTAAGCCTAGCCTGACCTTTTGCTCAGGCCTTAAGCCTAGCCTGCACTTGTGCCCAGGCCTTAAGCCTAGCTGGCACTTGTGCCCATGCCTTAAGCCTAGCCAGCATTTGTGCCCCCTGCCTTGATCCTAGCCAGCACTGCACTTGTGCCCAGGCCTTAAGCCTAGCCCGCACTGCACTTGTGCCCAGGCCTTAAGCCTAGCCCGCACTGCACTTGTGCCCAGGCATTAAGCCTAGCCCGAACTTGTGCCCAGGCCTTAAGCCTAGCCCGCACTTTTGACCCGGCCTTAAGCCTTGCCCGCACTTGTGCCCCGGCCTTAAGCCTAGCCCGCACTTGTGCCCCGGCCTTAAGCCTAGCCCGCACTTGTGCCCCGGCCTTAAGCCTAGCCCGCACTTGTGCCCCGGCCTTAAGCCTAGCCCGCACTTGTGCCCCGGCCTTAAGCCTAGCCCGCACTTGTGCCCCGGCCTTAAGCCTAGCCCGCACTTGTGCCCAGGCCTTAAGCCTAGCCCGCACTTGTGCCCCGGCCTTAAGCCTAGCCCGCACTTGTGCCCAGGCCTTACGCCTAGCCCGCACTTGTGCCCAGGCCTTAAGCCTAGCCCGCACTTGTGCCCCGGCCTTAAGCCTAGCCCGCACTTGTGCCCCGGCCTTAAGCCTAGCCCGCACTTGTGCCCCGGCCTTAAGCCTAGCCCGCACTTGTGCCCAGGCCTTAAGCCTAGCCCGCACTTGTGCCCCGGCCTTAAGCCTAGCCCGCACTTGTGCCCAGGCCTTAAGCCTAGCCCGCACTTGTGCCCAGGCCTTAAGCCTAGCCCGCACTTGTGCCCAGGCCTTAAGCCTAGCCCGCACTTGTGCCCAGGCCTTAAGCCTAGCCCGCACTTGTGTCCCGGCCTTAAGCCTAGCCCGCACTTGTGCCCAGGCCTTAAGCCTAGCCCGCACTTGTGCCCAGGCCTTAAGCCTAGCCCGCACTTGTGCCCTGGCCTTAAGCCTAGCCCGCACTTGTGCCCCGGCCTTAAGCCTAGCCCGCACTTGTGCCCCGGCCTTAAGCCTAGCCCCCACTTGTGC
This sequence comes from Ranitomeya imitator, assembly GCF_032444005.1. Taxonomy (NCBI): domain Eukaryota; kingdom Metazoa; phylum Chordata; class Amphibia; order Anura; family Dendrobatidae; genus Ranitomeya; species Ranitomeya imitator. The sequence continues at coordinate 151,042 of NW_027194014.1, forward strand.
CCAGGCCTTAAGCCTAGCCCGCACTTGTGTCCCGGCCTTAAGCCTAGCCCCCACTTGTGCCCAGGCCTTAAGCCTAGCCCACACTTGTGCCCAGGCCTTAAGCCTAGCCCGCACTTGTGCCCAGGCCTTAAGCCTAGCCCGCACTTGTGCCCCGGCCTTAAGCCTAGCCCGCACTTGTGCCCCGGCCTTAAGCCTAGCCCGCACTTGTGCCCAGGCCTTAAGCCTAGCCCGCACTTGTGCCCAGGCCTTAAGCCTAGCCCGCACTTGTGCCCAGGCCTTAAGCCTAGCCCGCACTTGTGCCCAGGCCTTAAGCTCAGCCCGCACTTGTGCCCCGGCCTTAAGCCTAGCCCGCACTTGTGCCCAGGCCTTAAGCCTAGCCCGCACTTGTGCCCAGGCCTTAAGCCTAGCCCGCACTTGTGCCCAGGCCTTAAGCCTAGCCCGCACTTGTGCCCCGGCCTTAAGCCTAGCCCGCACTTGTGCCCCGGCCTTAAGCCTAGCCCGCACTTGTGCCCAGGCCTTAAGCCTAGCCCGCACTTGTGCCCAGGCCTTAAGCCTAGCCCTTAAGCCTAGCCCGCACTTGTGCCCAGGCCTTAAGCCTAGCCCTTAAGCCTAGCCCGCACTTGTGCCCAGGCCTTAAGCTCAGCCCGCACTTGTGCCCAGGCCTTAAGCCTAGCCCGCACTTGTGCCCAGGCCTTAAGCCTAGCCCGCACTTTAGAGCCCCTTGAATGCTTGTTTTTTTGTTTTTGTCTTGAGCTTCATGTTGGTTATGCACATAGGGCCAGCTTTACGCTCTTCTCTCTTGTCCCCTCTGAATGCGCATGCACAACTGTAATTGGGGAAGAAGGCATTACCCATTTACGGAGGACAGACAAGAAGTGCCTGGTCGCTTGGAGCATGGGGTTATGGAGAGGCTCCGCACTGTACAACAAAGGATCTAGTCCTAAATGTCCAAGTACAGAGTAGAGGGGTGAAAGCTAGCTCTTCACCCATATGGGTGCCTAACCCTTTATGCAAAGAGTTAGCTGTAAGTCTTAAGCCTAGCCAGCACTTGTGCCCATGCCTTAAGCCTAGCCAGCACTTGTGCCCCCTGCCTTGATCCTAGCGAGCACTGCACTTGTGCCCATGCCTTAAGCCTAGCCCGCACTTGTGCCCAGGCCTTAAGCCTAGCCTGCCCTTTTGCTCAGGCCTTAAGCCTAGCCTGCACTTGTGCCCAGGCCTTAAGCCTAGCTGGCACTTGTGCCCATGCCTTAAGCCTAGCCAGCATTTGTGCCCCCTGCCTTAATCCTAGCCAGCACTGCACTTGTGCCCAGGCCTTAAGCCTAGCCCGCACTGCACTTGTGCCCAGGCCTTAAGCCTAGCCCGCACTGCACTTGTGCCCAGGCATTAAGCCTAGCCCGAACTTGTGCCCAGGCCTTAAGCCTAGCCCGCACTTGTGCCCACGCCTTAAGCCTAGCCCGCACTTTTGCCCCGGCCTTAAGCCTTGCCCGCACTTGTGCCCCGGCCTTAAGCCTAGCCCGCACTTGTGCCCCGGCCTTAAGCCTAGCCCGCACTTGTGCCCCGGCCTTAAGCCTAGCCCGCACTTGTGCCCCGGCCTTAAGCCTAGCCCGCACTTGTGCCCCGGCCTTAAGCCTAGCCCGCACTTGTGCCCCGGCCTTAAGCCTAGCCCGCACTTGTGCCCCGGCCTTAAGCCTAGCCCGCACTTGTGCCCAGGCCTTAAGCCTAGCCCGCACTTGTGCCCAGGCCTTAAGCCTAGCCCGCACTTGTGCCCCGGCCTTAAGCCTAGCCCGCACTTGTGCCCCGGCCTTAAGCCTAGCCCGCACTTGTGCCCAGGCCTTAAGCCTAGCCCGCACTTGTGCCCCGGCCTTAAGCCTAGCCCGCACTTGTGCCCAGTCCTTAAGCCTAGCCCGCACTTGTGCCCAGGCCTTAAGCCTAGCCCGCACTTGTGCCCAGGCCTTAAGCCTAGCCCGCACTTGTGCCCAGGCCTTAAGCCTAGCCCGCACTTGTGCCCAGGCCTTAAGCCTAGCCCGCACTTGTGCCCAGGCCTTAAGCCTAGCCCGCACTTGTGCCCAGGCCTTAAGCCTAGCCCGCACTTGTGCCCAGGCCTTAAGCCTAGCCCGCATTTGTGTCCCGGCCTTAAGCCTAGCCCCCACTTGTGCCCAGGCCTTAAGCCTAGCCCGCACTTGTGCCCAGGCCTTAAGCCTAGCCCGCACTTGTGCCCAGGCCTTAAGCTCAGCCCGCACTTGTGCCCAGGCCTTAAGCCTAGCCCGCACTTGTGCCCAGGCCTTAAGCCTAGCCTGCACTTGTGCCCAGGCCTTAAGCCTAGCCCGCACCTGTGCCCCGGCCTTAAGCCTAGCCCGCACCTGTGCCCCGGCCTTAAGCCTAGCCCGCACCTGAGCCCCGGCCTTAAGCCTAGCCCGCACTTGTTCCCCGGCCTTAAGCCTAGCCCGCACTTGTGCCCCGGCCTTAAGCCTAGCCCGCACTTGTGCCCCGGCCTTAAGCCTAGCCCGCACTTGTGCCCGGCCTTAAGCCTAGCCCGCACTTGTGCCCCGGCCTTAAGTTTAGCCCGCACTTGTGCCCCGGCCTTAAGCCTAGCCCGCACTTGTGCCCAGGCCTTAAGCCTAGCCCGCACTTGTGCCCAGGCCTTAAGCCTAGCCGGCACTTGTGCCCAGGCCTTAGGCCTAGCCGGCACTTGTGCCCAGGCCTTAAGCCTAGCCCGCACTTGTGCCCCGGCCTTAAGCCTAGCCCGCACTTGTGCCCCGGCCTTAAGCCTAGCCCGCACTTGTGCCCAGGCCTTAAGCCTAGCCCGCACTTGTGCCCAGGCCTTAAGCCTAGCCCGCACTTGTGCCCCGGCCTTAAGCCTAGCCCGCACTTGTGCCCAGGCCTTAAGCCTAGCCCGCACTTGTGCCCAGGCCTTAAGCCTAGCCCGCACTTGTGCCCAGGCCTTAAGCCTAGCCCGCACTTGTGCCCAGGCCTTAAGCCTAGCCCGCACTTGTGCCCAGGCCTTAAGCCTAGCCCGCACTTGTGCCCAGGCCTTAAGCCTAGCCCTTAAGCCTAGCCCGCACTTGTGCCCAGGCCTTAAGCCTAGCCCTTAAGCCTAGCCCGCACTTGTGCCCAGGCCTTAAGCTCAGCCCGCACTTGTGCCCAGGCCTTAAGCCTAGCCCGCACTTGTGCCCAGGCCTTAAGCCTAGCCCGCACTTTAGAGCCCCTTGAATGCTTGTTTTTTTGTTTTTGTCTTGAGCTTCATGTTGGTTATGCACATAGGGCCAGCTTTACGCTCTTCGCTCTTGTCCCCTCTGAATGCGCATGCACGACTGTAATTGGGGAAGAAGGCATTACCCATTTACGGAAGATAGACAAGAAGTGCCTGGTCGCTTGGAGCATGGGGTTATGGAGAGGCTCCGCACTGTACAACAAAGGAACTAGTCCTAAATGTCCAAGTACAGAGTAGAGGGGTGAAAGCTAGCTCTTCACCCCTATGGGTGCCTAACCCTTTATGCAAAGAGTTAGCTGTAAGTTTTAAGCCTAGCCAGCACTTGTGCCCATGCCTTAAGCCTAGCCAGCACTTGTGCCCCCTGCCTTGATCCTAGTGAGCACTGCACTTGTGCCCATGCCTTAAGCCTAGCCCGCACTTGTGCCCAGGCCTTAAGCCTAGCCCGCACTTGTGCCCCGGCCTTAAGCCTAGCCCGCACTTGTGCCCCGGCCTTAAGCCTAGCCCGCACTTATGCCCAGGCCTTAAGCCTAGCCCGCACTTGTGCCCCGGCCTTAAGCCTAGCCCGCACTTGTGCCCAGGCCTTAAGCCTAGCCCGCACTTGTGCCCAGGCCTTAAGCCTAGCCCGCACTTGTGCCCAGGCCTTAAGCCTAGCCCGCACTTGTGCCCAGGCCTTAAGCCTAGCCCGCACTTGTGCCCAGGCCTTAAGCCTAGCCCGCACTTGTGCACAGGCCTTAAGCCTAGCCCGCACTTGTGTCCCGGCCTTAAGCCTAGCCCCCACTTGTGCCCAGGCCTTAAGCCTAGCCCGCACTTGTGCCCAGGCCTTAAGCCTAGCCCGCACTTGTGCCCAGGCCTTAAGCCTAGCCCGCACTTGTGCCCAGGCCTTAAGCTCAGCCCGCACTTGTGCCCAGGCCTTAAGCCTAGCCCGCACTTGTGCCCAGGCCTTAAGCCTAGCCCGCACCTGTGCCCCGGCCTTAAGCCTAGCCCGCACCTGAGCCCCGGCCTTAAGCCTAGCCCGCACCTGAGCCCCGGCCTTAAGCCTAGCCCGCACCTGAGCCCCGGCCTTAAGCCTAGCCCGCACTTGTTCCCCGGCCTTAAGCCTAGCCCGCACTTGTGCCCCGGCCTTAAGCCTAGCCCGCACTTGTGCCCCGGCCTTAAGCCTAGCCCGCACTTGTGCCCCGGCCTTAAGCCTAGCCCGCACTTGTGCCCCGGCCTTAAGCCTAGCCCCCACTTGTGCCCAGGCCTTAAGCCTAGCCCGCACTTGTGCCCAGGCCTTAAGCCTAGCCCGCACTTGTGCCCAGGCCTTAAGCCTAGCCCGCACTTGTGCCCCGGCCTTAAGCCTAGCCCGCACTTGTGCCCAGGCCTTAAGCCTAGCCCGCACTTGTGCCCCGGCCTTAAGCCTAGCCCGCACTTGTGCCCCGGCCTTAAGCCTAGCCCGCACTTGTGCCCAGGCCTTAAGCCTAGCCCGCACTTGTGCCCAGGCCTTAAGCCTAGCCCGCACTTGTGCCCAGGCCTTAAGCCTAGCCCGCACTTGTGCCCAGGCCTTAAGCCTAGCCCGCACTTGTGTCCCGGCCTTAAGCCTAGCCCCCACTTGTGCCCAGGCCTTAAGCCTAGCCCGCACTTGTGCCCAGGCCTTAACCTAGCCCGCACTTGTGCCCAGGCCTTAAGCTCAGCCCGCACTTGTGCCCAGGCCTTAAGCCTAGCCCGCACTTGTGCCCAGGCCTTAAGCCTAGCCCGCACTTGTGCCCAGGCCTTAAGCCTAGCCCGCACTTTAGAGCCCCTTGAATGCTTGTTTTTTTGTTTTTGTCTTGAGCTTCATGTTGGTTATGCACATAGGGCCAGCTTTACGCTCTTCGCTCTTGTCCCCTCTGAATGCGCATGCACGACTGTAATTGGGGAAGAAGGCATTACCCATTTACGGAGGACAGACAAGAAGTGCCTGGTCGCTTGGAGCATGGGGTTATGGAGAGGCTCCGCACTCTACAACAAAGGATCTAGTCCTAAATGTCCAAGTACAGAGTAGAGGGGTAAAAGCTAGCTCTTCACCCCTATGGGTGCCTAACCCTTTATGCAAAGAGTTAGCTGTAAGTCTTAAGCCTAGCCAGCACTTGTGCCCATGCCTTAAGCCTAGCCCGCACTTGTGCCCAGGCCTTAAGCCTAGCCTGCCCTTTTGCTCAGGCCTTAAGCCTAGCCTGCACTTGTGCCCAGGCCTTAAGCCTAGCTGGCACTTGTGCCCATGCCTTAAGCCTAGCCAGCATTTGTGCCCCCTGCCTTGATCCTAGCCAGCACTGCACTTGTGCCCAGGCCTTAAGCCTAGCCCGCACTGCACTTGTGCCCAGGCCTTAAGCCTAGCCCGCACTGCACTTGTGCCCAGGCATTAAGCCTAGCCCGAACTTGTGCCCAGGCCTTAAGCCTAGCCCGCACTTTTGCCCCGGCCTTAAGCCTTGCCCGCACTTGTGCCCCGGCCTTAAGCCTAGCCCGCACTTGTGCCCCGGCCTTAAGCCTAGCCCGCACTTGTGCCCCGGCCTTAAGCCTAGCCCGCACTTGTGCCCCGGCCTTAAGCCTAGCCCGCACTTGTGCCCCGGCCTTAAGCCTAGCCCGCACTTGTGCCCCGGCCTTAAGCCTAGCCCGCACTTGTGCCCAGGCCTTAAGCCTAGCCCGCACTTGTGCCCCGGCCTTAAGCCTAGCCCGCACTTGTGCCCAGGCCTTACGCCTAGCCCGCACTTGTGCCCAGGCCTTAAGCCTAGCCCGCACTTGTGCCCCGGCCTTAAGCCTAGCCCGCACTTGTGCCCCGGCCTTAAGCCTAGCCCGCACTTGTGCCCCGGCCTTAAGCCTAGCCCGCACTTGTGCCCAGGCCTTAAGCCTAGCCCGCACTTGTGCCCCGGCCTTAAGCCTAGCCCGCACTTGTGCCCAGGCCTTAAGCCTAGCCCGCACTTGTGCCCAGGCCTTAAGCCTAGCCCGCACTTGTGCCCAGGCCTTAAGCCTAGCCCGCACTTGTGCCCAGGCCTTAAGCCTAGCCCGCACTTGTGTCCCGGCCTTAAGCCTAGCCCGCACTTGTGCCCAGGCCTTAAGCCTAGCCCGCACTTGTGCCCAGGCCTTAAGCCTAGCCCGCACTTGTGCCCAGGCCATAAGCCTAGCCCGCACTTGTGCCCAGGCCTTAAGCCTAGCCCGCACCTGTGCCCCGGCCTTAAGCCTAGCCCGCACCTGAGCCCCGGCCTTAAGCCTAGCCCGCACTTGTTCCCCGGCCTTAAGCCTAGCCCGCACTTGTGCCCCGGCCTTAAGCCTAGCCCGCACTTGTGCCCCGGCCTTAAGCCTAGCCCGCACTTGTGCCCCGGCCTTAAGCCTAGCCTGCACTTGTGCACCGGCCTTAAGCCTAGCCCGCACTTGTGCCCCGGCCTTAAGCCTAGCCCGCACTTGTGCCCAGGCCTTAAGCCTAGCCCGCACTTGTGCCCAGGCCTTAAGCCTAGCCGGCACTTGTGCCCCGGCCTTAAGCCTAGCCCGCACTTGTGCCCAGGCCTTAAGCCTAGCCCGCACTTGTGCCCTGGCCTTAAGCCTAGCCCGCACTTGTGCCCCGGCCTTAAGCCTAGCCCCCACTTGTGCCCAGGCCTTAAGCCTAGCCCGCACTTGTGCCCAGGCCTTAAGCCTAGCCCGCACTTGTGCCCAGGCCTTAAGCTCAGCCCGCACTTGTGCCCAGGCCTTAAGCCTAGCCCGCACTTGTGCCCAGGCCTTAAGCCTAGCCCGCACTTGTGCCCAGGCCTTAAGCCTAGCCCGCACTTTAGAGCCCCTTGAATGCTTGTTTTTTTGTTTTTGTCTTGAGCTTCATGTTGGTTATGCACATAGGGCCAGCTTTACGCTCTTCGCTCTTGTCCCCTCTGAATGCGCATGCACTACTGTAATTGGGGAAGAAGGCATTACCCATTTACGGAAGATAGACAAGAAGTGCCTGGTCGCTTGGAGCATGGGGTTATGGAGAGGCTCCGCACTGTACAACAAAGGAACTAGTCCTAAATGTCCAAGTACAGAGTAGAGGGGTGAAAGCTAGCTCTTCACCCCTATGGGTGCCTAACCCTTTATGCAAAGAGTTAGCTGTAAGTTTTAAGCCTAGCCAGCACTTGTGCCCATGCCTTAAGCCTAGCCAGCACTTGTGCCCCCTGCCTTGATCCTAGTGAGCACTGCACTTGTGCCCATGCCTTAAGCCTAGCCCGCACTTGTGCCCAGGCCTTAAGCCTAGCCCGCACTTGTGCCCCGGCCTTAAGCCTAGCCCGCACTTGTGCCCCGGCCTTAAGCCTAGCCCGCACTTATGCCCAGGCCTTAAGCCTAGCCCGCACTTGTGCCCCGGCCTTAAGCCTAGCCCGCACTTGTGCCCAGGCCTTAAGCCCAGCCTGCACTTGTGCCCAGGCCTTAAGCCTAGCCCGCACTTGTGCCCAGGCCTTAAGCCTAGCCCGCACTTGTGCCCAGGCCTTAAGCCTAGCCCGCACTTGTGCCCAGGCCTTAAGCCTAGCCCGCACTTGTGCCCAGGCCTTAAGCCTAGCCCGCACTTGTGCACAGGCCTTAAGCCTAGCCCGCACTTGTGTCCCGGCCTTAAGCCTAGCCCCCACTTGTGCCCAGGCCTTAAGCCTAGCCCGCACTTGTGCCCAGGCCTTAAGCCTAGCCCGCACTTGTGCCCAGGCCTTAAGCCTAGCCCGCACTTGTGCCCAGGCCTTAAGCTCAGCCCGCACTTGTGCCCAGGCCTTAAGCCTAGCCCGCACTTGTGCCCAGGCCTTAAGCCTAGCCCGCACCTGTGCCCTGGCCTTAAGCCTAGCCCGCACCTGAGCCCCGGCCTTAAGCCTAGCCCGCACCTGAGCCCCGGCCTTAAGCCTAGCCCGCACCTGAGCCCCGGCCTTAAGCCTAGCCCGCACTTGTTCCCCGGCCTTAAGCCTAGCCCGCACTTGTGCCCCGGCCTTAAGCCTAGCCCGCACTTGTGCCCCGGCCTTAAGCCTAGCCCGCACTTGTGCCCCGGCCTTAAGCCTAGCCCGCACTTGTGCCCCGGCCTTAAGCCTAGCCCCCACTTGTGCCCAGGCCTTAAGCCTAGCCCGCACTTGTGCCCAGGCCTTAAGCCTAGCCCGCACTTGTGCCCAGGCCTTAAGCCTAGCCCGCACTTGTGCCCCGGCCTTAAGCCTAGCCCGCACTTGTGCCCAGGCCTTAAGCCTAGCCCGCACTTGTGCCCCGGCCTTAAGCCTAGCCCGCACTTGTGCCCCGGCCTTAAGCCTAGCCCGCACTTGTGCCCCGGCCTTAAGCCTAGCCCGCACTTGTGCCCCGGCCTTAAGCCTAGCCCGCACTTGTGCCCAGGCCTTAAGCCTAGCCCGCACTTGTGCCCAGGCCTTAAGCCTAGCCCGCACTTGTGCCCAGGCCTTAAGCCTAGCCCGCACTTGTGCCCAGGCCTTAAGCCTAGCCCGCACTTGTGTCCCGGCCTTAAGCCTAGCCCCCACTTGTGCCCAGGCCTTAAGCCTAGCCCGCACTTGTGCCCAGGCCTTAACCTAGCCCGCACTTGTGCCCAGGCCTTAAGCTCAGCCCGCACTTGTGCCCAGGCCTTAAGCCTAGCCCGCACTTGTGCCCAGGCCTTAAGCCTAGCCCGCACTTGTGCCCAGGCCTTAAGCCTAGCCCGCACTTTAGAGCCCCTTGAATGCTTGTTTTTTTGTTTTTGTCTTGAGCTTCATGTTGGTTATGCACATAGGGCCAGCTTTACGCTCTTCGCTCTTGTCCCCTCTGAATGCGCATGCACGACTGTAATTGGGGAAGAAGGCATTACCCATTTACGGAGGACAGACAAGAAGTGCCTGGTCGCTTGGAGCATGGGGTTATGGAGAGGCTCCGCACTGTACAACAAAGGATCTAGTCCTAAATGTCCAAGTACAGAGTAGAGGGGTGAAAGCTAGCTATTCACCCCTATGGGTGCCTAACCCTTTATGCAAAGAGTTAGCTGTAAGTCTTAAGCCTAGCCAGCACTTGTGCCCATGCCTTAAGCCTAGCCAGCACTTGTGCCCCCTGCCTTGATCCTAGCGAGCACTGCACTTGTGCCCATGCCTTAAGCCTAGCCCGCACTTGTGCCCAGGCCTTAAGCCTAGCCTGCCCTTTTGCTCAGGCCTTAAGCCGAGCCTGCACTTGTGCCCAGGCCTTAAGCCTAGCTGGCACTTGTGCCCATGCCTTAAGCCTAGCCAGCATTTGTGCCCCCTGCCTTGATCCTAGCCAGCACTGCACTTGTGCCCAGGCCTTAAGCCTAGCCCGCACTGCACTTGTGCCCAGGCCTTAAGCCTAGCCCGCACTGCACTTGTGCCCAGGCATTAAGCCTAGCCCGAACTTGTGCCCAGGCCTTAAGCCTAGCCCGCACTTTTGCCCCGGCCTTAAGCCTTGCCCGCACTTGTGCCCCGGCCTTAAGCCTAGCCCGCACTTGTGCCCCGGCCTTAAGCCTATCCCGCACTTGTGCCCCGGCCTTAAGCCTAGCCCGCACTTGTGCCCCGGCCTTAAGCCTAGCCCGCACTTGTGCCCCGGCCTTAAGCCTAGCCCGCACTTGTGCCCCGGCCTTAAGCCTAGCCCGCACTTGTGCCCCAGCCTTAAGCCTAGCCCGCACTTGTGCCCAGGCCTTAAGCCTAGCCCGCACTTGTGCCCCGGCCTTAAGCCTAGCCCGCACTTGTGCCCCGGCCTTAAGCCTAGCCCGCACTTGTGCCCCGGCCTTAAGCCTAGCCCGCACTTGTGCCCCGGCCTTAAGCCTAGCCCGCACTTGTGCCCAGGCCTTAAGCCTAGCCCGCACTTGTGCCCCGGCCTTAAGCCTAGCCCGCACTTGTGCCCAGGCCTTAAGCCTAGCCCGCACTTGTGCCCAGGCCTTAAGCCTAGCCCGCACTTGTGCCCAGGCCTTAAGCCTAGCCCGCACTTGTGCCCAGGCCTTAAGCCTAGCCCGCACTTGTGTCCCGGCCTTAAGCCTAGCCCCCACTTGTGCCCAGGCCTTAAGCCTAGCCCGCACTTGTGCCCAGGCCTTAACCTAGCCCGCACTTGTGCCCAGGCCTTAAGCTCAGCCCGCACTTGTGCCCAGGCCTTAAGCCTAGCCCGCACTTGTGCCCAGGCCTTAAGCCTAGCCCGCACTTGTGCCCAGGCCTTAAGCCTAGCCCGCACTTTAGAGCCCCTTGAATGCTTGTTTTTTTGTTTTTGTCTTGAGCTTCATGTTGGTTATGCACATAGGGCCAGCTTTACGCTCTTCGCTCTTGTCCCCTCTGAATGCGCATGCACGACTGTAATTGGGGAAGAAGGCATTACCCATTTACGGAGGACAGACAAGAAGTGCCTGGTCGCTTGGAGCATGGGGTTATGGAGAGGCTCCGCACTCTACAACAAAGGATCTAGTCCTAAATGTCCAAGTACAGAGTAGAGGGGTGAAAGCTAGCTCTTCACCCCTATGGGTGCCTAACCCTTTATGCAAAGAGTTAGCTGTAAGTCTTAAGCCTAGCCAGCACTTGTGCCCATGCCTTAAGCCTAGCCCGCACTTGTGCCCAGGCCTTAAGCCTAGCCTGCCCTTTTGCTCAGGCCTTAAGCCTAGCCTGCACTTGTGCCCAGGCCTTAAGCCTAGCTGGCACTTGTGCCCATGCCTTAAGCCTAGCCAGCATTTGTGCCCCCTGCCTTGATCCTAGCCAGCACTGCACTTGTGCCCAGGCCTTAAGCCTAGCCCGCACTGCACTTGTGCCCAGGCCTTAAGCCTAGCCCGCACTGCACTTGTGCCCAGGCATTAAGCCTAGCCCGAACTTGTGCCCAGGCCTTAAGCCTAGCCCGCACTTTTGCCCCGGCCTTAAGCCTTGCCCGCACTTGTGCCCCGGCCTTAAGCCTAGCCCGCACTTGTGCCCCGGCCTTAAGCCTAGCCCGCACTTGTGCCCCGGCCTTAAGCCTAGCCCGCACTTGTGCCCCGGCCTTAAGCCTAGCCCGCACTTGTGCCCCGGCCTTAAGCCTAGCCCGCACTTGTGCCCCGGCCTTAAGCCTAGCCCGCACTTGTGCCCAGGCCTTAAGCCTAGCCCGCACTTGTGCCCCGGCCTTAAGCCTAGCCCGCACTTGTGCCCAGGCCTTACGCCTAGCCCGCACTTGTGCCCAGGCCTTAAGCCTAGCCCGCACTTGTGCCCCGGCCTTAAGCCTAGCCCGCACTTGTGCCCCGGCCTTAAGCCTAGCCCGCACTTGTGCCCCGGCCTTAAGCCTAGCCCGCACTTGTGCCCAGGCCTTAAGCCTAGCCCGCACTTGTGCCCCGGCCTTAAGCCTAGCCCGCACTTGTGCCCAGGCCTTAAGCCTAGCCCGCACTTGTGCCCAGGCCTTAAGCCTAGCCCGCACTTGTGCCCAGGCCTTAAGCCTAGCCCGCACTTGTGCCCAGGCCTTAAGCCTAGCCCGCACTTGTGTCCCGGCCTTAAGCCTAGCCCGCACTTGTGCCCAGGCCTTAAGCCTAGCCCGCACTTGTGCCCAGGCCTTAAGCCTAGCCCGCACTTGTGCCCAGGCCATAAGCCTAGCCCGCACTTGTGCCCAGGCCTTAAGCCTAGCCCGCACCTGTGCCCCGGCCTTAAGCCTAGCCCGCACCTGAGCCCCGGCCTTAAGCCTAGCCCGCACTTGTTCCCCGGCCTTAAGCCTAGCCCGCACTTGTGCCCCGGCCTTAAGCCTAGCCCGCACTTGTGCCCCGGCCTTAAGCCTAGCCCGCACTTGTGCCCCGGCCTTAAGCCTAGCCTGCACTTGTGCACCGGCCTTAAGCCTAGCCCGCACTTGTGCCCCGGCCTTAAGCCTAGCCCGCACTTGTGCCCAGGCCTTAAGCCTAGCCCGCACTTGTGCCCAGGCCTTAAGCCTAGCCGGCACTTGTGCCCCGGCCTTAAGCCTAGCCCGCACTTGTGCCCAGGCCTTAAGCCTAGCCCGCACTTGTGCCCTGGCCTTAAGCCTAGCCCGCACTTGTGCCCCGGCCTTAAGCCTAGCCCCCACTTGTGCCCAGGCCTTAAGCCTAGCCCGCACTTGTGCCCAGGCCTTAAGCCTAGCCCGCACTTGTGCCCAGGCCTTAAGCTCAGCCCGCACTTGTGCCCAGGCCTTAAGCCTAGCCCGCACTTGTGCCCAGGCCTTAAGCCTAGCCCGCACTTGTGCCCAGGCCTTAAGCCTAGCCCGCACTTTAGAGCCCCTTGAATGCTTGTTTTTTTGTTTTTGTCTTGAGCTTCATGTTGGTTATGCACATAGGGCCAGCTTTACGCTCTTCGCTCTTGTCCCCTCTGAATGCGCATGCACTACTGTAATTGGGGAAGAAGGCATTACCCATTTACGGAAGATAGACAAGAAGTGCCTGGTCGCTTGGAGCATGGGGTTATGGAGAGGCTCCGCACTGTACAACAAAGGAACTAGTCCTAAATGTCCAAGTACAGAGTAGAGGGGTGAAAGCTAGCTCTTCACCCCTATGGGTGCCTAACCCTTTATGCAAAGAGTTAGCTGTAAGTTTTAAGCCTAGCCAGCACTTGTGCCCATGCCTTAAGCCTAGCCAGCACTTGTGCCCCCTGCCTTGATCCTAGTGAGCACTGCACTTGTGCCCATGCCTTAAGCCTAGCCCGCACTTGTGCCCAGGCCTTAAGCCTAGCCCGCACTTGTGCCCCGGCCTTAAGCCTAGCCCGCACTTGTGCCCCGGCCTTAAGCCTAGCCCGCACTTATGCCCAGGCCTTAAGCCTAGCCCGCACTTGTGCCCCGGCCTTAAGCCTAGCCCGCACTTGTGCCCAGGCCTTAAGCCTAGCCTGCACTTGTGCCCAGGCCTTAAGCCTAGCCCGCACTTGTGCCCAGGCCTTAAGCCTAGCCCGCACTTGTGCCCAGGCCTTAAGCCTAGCCCGCACTTGTGCCCAGGCCTTAAGCCTAGCCCGCACTTGTGCCCAGGCCTTAAGCCTAGCCCGCACTTGTGCACAGGCCTTAAGCCTAGCCCGCACTTGTGTCCCGGCCTTAAGCCTAGCCCCCACTTGTGCCCAGGCCTTAAGCCTAGCCCGCACTTGTGCCCAGGCCTTAAGCCTAGCCCGCACTTGTGCCCAGGCCTTAAGCCTAGCCCGCACTTGTGCCCAGGCCTTAAGCTCAGCCCGCACTTGTGCCCAGGCCTTAAGCCTAGCCCGCACTTGTGCCCAGGCCTTAAGCCTAGCCCGCACCTGTGCCCTGGCCTTAAGCCTAGCCCGCACCTGAGCCCCGGCCTTAAGCCTAGCCCGCACCTGAGCCCCGGCCTTAAGCCTAGCCCGCACCTGAGCCCCGGCCTTAAGCCTAGCCCGCACTTGTTCCCCGGCCTTAAGCCTAGCCCGCACTTGTGCCCCGGCCTTAAGCCTAGCCCGCACTTGTGCCCCGGCCTTAAGCCTAGCCCGCACTTGTGCCCCGGCCTTAAGCCTAGCCCGCACTTGTGCCCCGGCCTTAAGCCTAGCCCCCACTTGTGCCCAGGCCTTAAGCCTAGCCCGCACTTGTGCCCAGGCCTTAAGCCTAGCCCGCACTTGTGCCCAGGCCTTAAGCCTAGCCCGCACTTGTGCCCCGGCCTTAAGCCTAGCCCGCACTTGTGCCCAGGCCTTAAGCCTAGCCCGCACTTGTGCCCCGGCCTTAAGCCTAGCCCGCACTTGTGCCCCGGCCTTAAGCCTAGCCCGCACTTGTGCCCCGGCCTTAAGCCTAGCCCGCACTTGTGCCCAGGCCTTAAGCCTAGCCCGCACTTGTGCCCAGGCCTTAAGCCTAGCCCGCACTTGTGCCCAGGCCTTAAGCCTAGCCCGCACTTGTGCCCAGGCCTTAAGCCTAGCCCGCACTTGTGTCCCGGCCTTAAGCCTAGCCCCCACTTGTGCCCAGGCCTTAAGCCTAGCCCGCACTTGTGCCCAGGCCTTAACCTAGCCCGCACTTGTGCCCAGGCCTTAAGCTCAGCCCGCACTTGTGCCCAGGCCTTAAGCCTAGCCCGCACTTGTGCCCAGGCCTTAAGCCTAGCCCGCACTTGTGCCCAGGCCTTAAGCCTAGCCCGCACTTTAGAGCCCCTTGAATGCTTGTTTTTTTGTTTTTGTCTTGAGCTTCATGTTGGTTATGCACATAGGGCCAGCTTTACGCTCTTCGCTCTTGTCCCCTCTGAATGCGCATGCACGACTGTAATTGGGGAAGAAGGCATTACCCATTTACGGAGGACAGACAAGAAGTGCCTGGTCGCTTGGAGCATGGGGTTATGGAGAGGCTCCGCACTGTACAACAAAGGATCTAGTCCTAAATGTCCAAGTACAGAGTAGAGGGGTGAAAGCTAGCTATTCACCCCTATGGGTGCCTAACCCTTTATGCAAAGAGTTAGCTGTAAGTCTTAAGCCTAGCCCGCACTTGTGCCCAGGCCTTAAGCCTAGCCGGCACTTGTGCCCCGGCCTTAAGCCTAGCCCGCACTTGTGCCCAGGCCTTAAGCCTAGCCCGCACTTGTGCCCTGGCCTTAAGCCTAGCCCGCACTTGTGCCCCGGCCTTAAGCCTAGCCCCCACTTGTGCCCAGGCCTTAAGCCTAGCCCGCACTTGTGCCCAGGCCTTAAGCCTAGCCCGCACTTGTGCCCAGGCCTTAAGCTCAGCCCGCACTTGTGCCCAGGCCTTAAGCCTAGCCCGCACTTGTGCCCAGGCCTTAAGCCTAGCCCGCACTTGTGCCCAGGCCTTAAGCCTAGCCCGCACTTTAGAGCCCCTTGAATGCTTGTTTTTTTGTTTTTGTCTTGAGCTTCATGTTGGTTATGCACATAGGGCCAGCTTTACGCTCTTCGCTCTTGTCCCCTCTGAATGCGCATGCACTACTGTAATTGGGGAAGAAGGCATTACCCATTTACGGAAGATAGACAAGAAGTGCCTGGTCGCTTGGAGCATGGGGTTATGGAGAGGCTCCGCACTGTACAACAAAGGAACTAGTCCTAAATGTCCAAGTACAGAGTAGAGGGGTGAAAGCTAGCTCTTCACCCCTATGGGTGCCTAACCCTTTATGCAAAGAGTTAGCTGTAAGTTTTAAGCCTAGCCAGCACTTGTGCCCATGCCTTAAGCCTAGCCAGCACTTGTGCCCCCTGCCTTGATCCTAGTGAGCACTGCACTTGTGCCCATGCCTTAAGCCTAGCCCGCACTTGTGCCCAGGCCTTAAGCCTAGCCCGCACTTGTGCCCCGGCCTTAAGCCTAGCCCGCACTTGTGCCCCGGCCTTAAGCCTAGCCCGCACTTATGCCCAGGCCTTAAGCCTAGCCCGCACTTGTGCCCCGGCCTTAAGCCTAGCCCGCACTTGTGCCCAGGCCTTAAGCCTAGCCTGCACTTGTGCCCAGGCCTTAAGCCTAGCCCGCACTTGTGCCCAGGCCTTAAGCCTAGCCCGCACTTGTGCCCAGGCCTTAAGCCTAGCCCGCACTTGTGCCCAGGCCTTAAGCCTAGCCCGCACTTGTGCCCAGGCCTTAAGCCTAGCCCGCACTTGTGCACAGGCCTTAAGCCTAGCCCGCACTTGTGTCCCGGCCTTAAGCCTAGCCCCCACTTGTGCCCAGGCCTTAAGCCTAGCCCGCACTTGTGCCCAGGCCTTAAGCCTAGCCCGCACTTGTGCCCAGGCCTTAAGCCTAGCCCGCACTTGTGCCCAGGCCTTAAGCTCAGCCCGCACTTGTGCCCAGGCCTTAAGCCTAGCCCGCACTTGTGCCCAGGCCTTAAGCCTAGCCTGCACCTGTGCCCTGGCCTTAAGCCTAGCCCGCACCTGAGCCCCGGCCTTAAGCCTAGCCCGCACCTGAGCCCCGGCCTTAAGCCTAGCCCGCACCTGAGCCCCGGCCTTAAGCCTAGCCCGCACTTGTTCCCCGGCCTTAAGCCTAGCCCGCACTTGTGCCCCGGCCTTAAGCCTAGCCCGCACTTGTGCCCCGGCCTTAAGCCTAGCCCGCACTTGTGCCCCGGCCTTAAGCCTAGCCCGCACTTGTGCCCCGGCCTTAAGCCTAGCCCCCACTTGTGCCCAGGCCTTAAGCCTAGCCCGCACTTGTGCCCAGGCCTTAAGCCTAGCCCGCACTTGTGCCCAGGCCTTAAGCCTAGCCCGCACTTGTGCCCCGGCCTTAAGCCTAGCCCGCACTTGTGCCCAGGCCTTAAGCCTAGCCCGCACTTGTGCCCCGGCCTTAAGCCTAGCCCGCACTTGTGCCCCGGCCTTAAGCCTAGCCCGCACTTGTGCCCCGGCCTTAAGCCTAGCCCGCACTTGTGCCCAGGCCTTAAGCCTAGCCCGCACTTGTGCCCAGGCCTTAAGCCTAGCCCGCACTTGTGCCCAGGCCTTAAGCCTAGCCCGCACTTGTGCCCAGGCCTTAAGCCTAGCCCGCACTTGTGTCCCGGCCTTAAGCCTAGCCCCCACTTGTGCCCAGGCCTTAAGCCTAGCCCGCACTTGTGCCCAGGCCTTAACCTAGCCCGCACTTGTGCCCAGGCCTTAAGCTCAGCCCGCACTTGTGCCCAGGCCTTAAGCCTAGCCCGCACTTGTGCCCAGGCCTTAAGCCTAGCCCGCACTTGTGCCCAGGCCTTAAGCCTAGCCCGCACTTTAGAGCCCCTTGAATGCTTGTTTTTTTGTTTTTGTCTTGAGCTTCATGTTGGTTATGCACATAGGGCCAGCTTTACGCTCTTCGCTCTTGTCCCCTCTGAATGCGCATGCACGACTGTAATTGGGGAAGAAGGCATTACCCATTTACGGAGGACAGACAAGAAGTGCCTGGTCGCTTGGAGCATGGGGTTATGGAGAGGCTCCGCACTGTACAACAAAGGATCTAGTCCTAAATGTCCAAGTACAGAGTAGAGGGGTGAAAGCTAGCTATTCACCCCTATGGGTGCCTAACCCTTTATGCAAAGAGTTAGCTGTAAGTCTTAAGCCTAGCCAGCACTTGTGCCCATGCCTTAAGCCTAGCCAGCACTTGTGCCCCCTGCCTTGATCCTAGCGAGCACTGCACTTGTGCCCATGCCTTAAGCCTAGCCCGCACTTGTGCCCAGGCCTTAAGCCTAGCCTGCCCTTTTGCTCAGGCCTTAAGCCGAGCCTGCACTTGTGCCCAGGCCTTAAGCCTAGCTGGCACTTGTGCCCATGCCTTAAGCCTAGCCAGCATTTGTGCCCCCTGCCTTGATCCTAGCCAGCACTGCACTTGTGCCCAGGCCTTAAGCCTAGCCCGCACTGCACTTGTGCCCAGGCCTTAAGCCTAGCCCGCACTGCACTTGTGCCCAGGCATTAAGCCTAGCCCGAACTTGTGCCCAGGCCTTAAGCCTAGCCCGCACTTTTGCCCCGGCCTTAAGCCTTGCCCGCACTTGTGCCCCGGCCTTAAGCCTAGCCCGCACTTGTGCCCCGGCCTTAAGCCTAGCCCGCACTTGTGCCCCGGCCTTAAGCCTAGCCCGCACTTGTGCCCCGGCCTTAAGCCTAGCCCGCACTTGTGCCCCGGCCTTAAGCCTAGCCCGCACTTGTGCCCCGGCCTTAAGCCTAGCCCGCACTTGTGCCCCAGCCTTAAGCCTAGCCCGCACTTGTGCCCAGGCCTTAAGCCTAGCCCGCACTTGTGCCCAGGCCTTAAGCCTAGCCCGCACTTGTGCCCCGGCCTTAAGCCTAGCCCGCACTTGTGCCCCGGCCTTAAGCCTAGCCCGCACTTGTGCCCCGGCCTTAAGCCTAGCCCGCACTTGTGCCCCGGCCTTAAGCCTAGCCCGCACTTGTGCCCAGGCCTTAAGCCTAGCCCGCACTTGTGCCCCGGCCTTAAGCCTAGCCCGCACTTGTGCCCAGGCCTTAAGCCTAGCCCGCACTTGTGCCCAGGCCTTAAGCCTAGCCCGCACTTGTGCCCAGGCCTTAAGCCTAGCCCGCACTTGTGTCCCGGCCTTAAGCCTAGCCCCCACTTGTGCCCAGGCCTTAAGCCTAGCCCGCACTTGTGCCCAGGCCTTAAGCCTAGCCCGCACTTGTGCCCAGGCCTTAAGCCTAGCCCGCACTTGTGCCCAGGCCATAAGCCTAGCCCGCACTTGTGCCCAGGCCTTAAGCCTAGCCCGCACCTGTGCCCCGGCCTTAAGCCTAGCCCGCACCTGAGCCCCGGCCTTAAGCCTAGCCCGCACTTGTTCCCCGGCCTTAAGCCTAGCCCGCACTTGTGCCCCGGCCTTAAGCCTAGCCCGCACTTGTGCCCCGGCCTTAAGCCTAGCCCGCACTTGTGCCCCGGCCTTAAGCCTAGCCCGCACTTGTGCCCCGGCCTTAAGCCTAGCCCGCACTTGTGCACCGGCCTTAAGCCTAGCCCGCACTTGTGCCCCGGCCTTAAGCCTAGCCCGCACTTGTGCCCAGGCCTTAAGCCTAGCCGGCACTTGTGCCCAGGCCTTAAGCCTAGCCGGCACTTGTGCCCAGGCCTTAGGCCTAGCCGGCACTTGTGCCCAGGCCTTAAGCCTAGCCCGCACTTGTGCCCCGGCCTTAAGCCTAGCCCGCACTTGTGCCCCGGCCTTAAGCCTAGCCCGCACTTGTGTCCCGGCCTTAAGCCTAGCCCGCACTTGTGCCCAGGCCTTAAGCCTAGCCCGCACTTGTGCCCAGGCCTTTAGCCTAGCCCGCACTTGTGCCCCGGCCTTAAGCCTAGCCCGCACTTGTGCCCAGGCCTTAAGCCTAGCCCGCACTTGTGCCCAGGCCTTAAGCCTAGCCCGCACTTGTGCCCAGGCCTTAAGCCTAGCCCGCACTTGTGCCCAGGCCTTAAGCCTAGCCCGCACTTGTGCCCCGGCCTTAAGCCTAGCCCGCACTTGTGCCCAGGCCTTAAGCCTAGCCCGCACTTGTGCCCTGGCCTTAAGCCTAGCCCGCACTTGTGCCCCGGCCTTAAGCCTAGCCCGCACTTGTGCCCAGGCCTTAAGCCTAGCCCGCACTTGTGCCCAGGCCTTAAGCCTAGCCCGCACTTGTGCCCAGGCCTTAAGCCTAGCCCGCACTTGTGCCCAGGCCTTAAGCCTAGCCCGCACTTGTGTCCCGGCCTTAAGCCTAGCCCCCACTTGTGCCCAGGCCTTAAGCCTAGCCCCCACTTGTGCCCAGGCCTTAAGCCTAGCCCGCACTTGTGCCCAGGCCTTAAGCTCAGCCCGCACTTGTGCCCAGGCCTTAAGCCTAGCCCGCACTTGTGCCCAGGCCTTAAGCCTAGCCCGCACCTGTGCCCCGGCCTTAAGCCTAGCCCGCACTTGTTCCCCGGCCTTAAGCCTAGCCCGCACTTGTGCCCCGGCCTTAAGCCTAGCCCGCACTTGTGCCCCGGCCTTAAGCCTAGCCCGCACTTGTGCCCCGGCCTTAAGCCTAGCCCGCACTTGTGCCCCGGCCTTAAGCCTAGCCCGCACTTGTGCCCCGGCCTTAAGCCTAGCCCGCACTTGTGCCCCGGCCTTAAGCCTAGCCCCCACTTGTGCCCAGGCCTTAAGCCTAGCCCGCACTTGTGCCCAGGCCTTAAGCCTAGCCCGCACTTGTGCCCAGGCCTTAAGCCTAGCCCGCACTTGTGCCCAGGCCATAAGCCTAGCCCGCACTTGTGCCCAGGCCTTAAGCCTAGCCCGCACTTGTGCCCAGGCCTTAAGCCTAGCCCGCTCTTGTGCCCAGGCCTTAAGCCTAGCCCGCACTTGTGCCCAGGCCTTAAGCCTAGCCCGCACTTGTGTCCCGGCCTTAAGCCTAGCCCCCACTTGTGCCCAGGCCTTAAGCCTAGCCCGCACTTGTGCCCAGGCCTTAAGCCTAGCCCGCACTTGTGCCCAGGCCTTAAGCCTAGCCCGCACTTGTGCCCAGGCCTTAAGCTCAGCCCGCACTTGTGCCCAGGCCTTAAGCCTAGCCCGCACTTGTGCCCAGGCCTTAAGCCTAGCCCGCACCTGTGCCCCGGCCTTAAGCCTAGCCCGCACCTGAGCCCCGGCCTTAAGCCTAGCCCGCACCTGAGCCCCGGCCTTAAGCCTAGCCCGCACCTGAGCCCCGGCCTTAAGCCTAGCCCGCACTTGTTCCCCGGCCTTAAGCCTAGCCCGCACTTGTGCCCCGGCCTTAAGCCTAGCCCGCACTTGTGCCCCGGCCTTAAGCCTAGCCCGCACTTGTGCCCCGGCCTTAAGCCTAGCCCGCACTTGTGCCCCGGCCTTAAGCCTAGCCCCCACTTGTGCCCAGGCCTTAAGCCTAGCCCGCACTTGTGCCCAGGCCTTAAGCCTAGCCCGCACTTGTGCCCAGGCCTTAAGCCTAGCCCGCACTTGTGCCCCGGCCTTAAGCCTAGCCCGCACTTGTGCCCCGGCCTTAAGCCTAGCCCGCACTTGTGCCCAGGCCTTAAGCCTAGCCCGCACTTGTGCCCAGGCCTTAAGCCTAGCCCGCACTTGTGCCCAGGCCTTAAGCCTAGCCCGCACTTGTGCCCAGGCCTTAAGCCTAGCCCGCACTTGTGTCCCGGCCTTAAGCCTAGCCCCCACTTGTGCCCAGGCCTTAAGCCTAGCCCGCACTTGTGCCCAGGCCTTAACCTAGCCCGCACTTGTGCCCAGGCCTTAAGCTCAGCCCGCACTTGTGCCCAGGCCTTAAGCCTAGCCCGCACTTGTGCCCAGGCCTTAAGCCTAGCCCGCACTTGTGCCCAGGCCTTAAGCCTAGCCCGCACTTTAGAGCCCCTTGAATGCTTGTTTTTTTGTTTTTGTCTTGAGCTTCATGTTGGTTATGCACATAGGACCAGCTTTACGCTCTTCGCTCTTGTCCCCTCTGAATGCGCATGCACGACTGTAATTGGGGAAGAAGGCATTACCCATTTACGGAGGACAGACAAGAAGTGCCTGGTCGCTTGGAGCATGGGGTTATGGAGAGGCTCCGCACTGTACAACAAAGGATCTAGTCCTAAATGTCCAAGTACAGAGTAGAGGGGTGAAAGCTAGCTCTTCACCCCTATGGGTGCCTAACCCTTTATGCAAAGAGTTAGCTGTAAGTCTTAAGCCTAGCCAGCACTTGTGCCCAAGCCTTAAGCCTAGCCCGCACTTGTGCCCAGGCCTTAAGCCTAGCCTGCCCTTTTGCTCAGGCCTTAAGCCTAGCCTGCACTTGTGCCCAGGCCTTAAGCCTAGCTGGCACTTGTGCCCATGCCTTAAGCCTAGCCAGCATTTGTGCCCCCTGCCTTGATCCTAGCCAGCACTGCACTTGTGCCCAGGCCTTAAGCCTAGCCCGCACTGCACTTGTGCCCAGGCCTTAAGCCTAGCCCGCACTGCACTTGTGCCCAGGCATTAAGCCTAGCCCGAACTTGTGCCCAGGCCTTAAGCCTAGCCCGCACTTTTGCCCCGGCCTTAAGCCTTGCCCGCACTTGTGCCCCGGCCTTAAGCCTAGCCCGCACTTGTGCCCCGGCCTTAAGCCTAGCCCGCACTTGTGCCCCGGCCTTAAGCCTAGCCCGCACTTGTGCCCCGGCCTTAAGCCTAGCCCGCACTTGTGCCCCGGCCTTAAGCCTAGCCCGCACTTGTGCCCCGGCCTTAAGCCTAGCCCGCACTTGTGCCCAGGCCTTAAGCCTAGCCCGCACTTGTGCCCCGGCCTTAAGCCTAGCCCGCACTTGTGCCCAGGCCTTACGCCTAGCCCGCACTTGTGCCCAGGCCTTAAGCCTAGCCCGCACTTGTGCCCAGGCCTTAAGCCTAGCCCGCACTTGTGCCCAGGCCTTAAGCCTAGCCCGCACTTGTGCCCCGGCCTTAAGCCTAGCCCGCACTTGTGCCCCGGCCTTAAGCCTAGCCCGCACTTGTGCCCCGGCCTTAAGCCTAGCCCGCACTTGTGCCCCGGCCTTAAGCCTAGCCCGCACTTGTGCCCAGGCCTTAAGCCTAGCCCGCACTTGTGCCCCGGCCTTAAGCCTAGCCCGCACTTGTGCCCAGGCCTTAAGCCTAGCCCGCACTTGTGCCCAGGCCTTAAGCCTAGCCCGCACTTGTGCCCAGGCCATAAGCCTAGCCCGCACTTGTGCCCAGGCCTTAAGCCTAGCCCGCACTTGTGCCCAGGCCTTAAGCCTAGCCCGCTCTTGTGCCCAGGCCTTAAGCCTAGCCCGCACTTGTGCCCAGGCCTTAAGCCTAGCCTGCACTTGTGTCCCGGCCTTAAGCCTAGCCCCCACTTGTGCCCAGGCCTTAAGCCTAGCCCGCACTTGTGCCCAGGCCTTAAGCCTAGCCCGCACTTGTGCCCAGGCCTTAAGCCTAGCCCGCACTTGTGCCCAGGCCTTAAGCTCAGCCCGCACTTGTGCCCAGGCCTTAAGCCTAGCCCGCACTTGTGCCCAGGCCTTAAGCCTAGCCCGCACTTTAGAGCCCCTTGAATGCTTGTTTTTTTGTTTTTGTCTTGAGCTTCATGTTGGTTATGCACATAGGGCCAGCTTTACGCTCTTCGCTCTTGTCCCCTCTGAATGCGCATGCACGACTGTAATTGGGGAAGAAGGCATTACCCATTTACGGAGGACAGACAAGAAGTGCCTGGTCGCTTGGAGCATGGGGTTATGGAGAGGCTCCGCACTGTACAACAAAGGATCTAGTCCTAAATGTCCAAGTACAGAGTAGAGGGGTGAAAGCTAGCTATTCACCCCTATGGGTGCCTAACCCTTTATGCAAAGAGTTAGCTGTAAGTCTTAAGCCTAGCCCGCACTTGTGCCCAGGCCTTAAGCCTAGCCGGCACTTGTGCCCCGGCCTTAAGCCTAGCCCGCACTTGTGCCCAGGCCTTAAGCCTAGCCCGCACTTGTGCCCTGGCCTTAAGCCTAGCCCGCACTTGTGCCCCGGCCTTAAGCCTAGCCCCCACTTGTGCCCAGGCCTTAAGCCTAGCCCGCACTTGTGCCCAGGCCTTAAGCCTAGCCCGCACTTGTGCCCAGGCCTTAAGCTCAGCCCGCACTTGTGCCCAGGCCTTAAGCCTAGCCCGCACTTGTGCCCAGGCCTTAAGCCTAGCCCGCACTTGTGCCCAGGCCTTAAGCCTAGCCCGCACTTTAGAGCCCCTTGAATGCTTGTTTTTTTGTTTTTGTCTTGAGCTTCATGTTGGTTATGCACATAGGGCCAGCTTTACGCTCTTCGCTCTTGTCCCCTCTGAATGCGCATGCACTACTGTAATTGGGGAAGAAGGCATTACCCATTTACGGAAGATAGACAAGAAGTGCCTGGTCGCTTGGAGCATGGGGTTATGGAGAGGCTCCGCACTGTACAACAAAGGAACTAGTCCTAAATGTCCAAGTACAGAGTAGAGGGGTGAAAGCTAGCTCTTCACCCCTATGGGTGCCTAACCCTTTATGCAAAGAGTTAGCTGTAAGTTTTAAGCCTAGCCAGCACTTGTGCCCATGCCTTAAGCCTAGCCAGCACTTGTGCCCCCTGCCTTGATCCTAGTGAGCACTGCACTTGTGCCCATGCCTTAAGCCTAGCCCGCACTTGTGCCCAGGCCTTAAGCCTAGCCCGCACTTGTGCCCCGGCCTTAAGCCTAGCCCGCACTTGTGCCCCGGCCTTAAGCCTAGCCCGCACTTATGCCCAGGCCTTAAGCCTAGCCCGCACTTGTGCCCCGGCCTTAAGCCTAGCCCGCACTTGTGCCCAGGCCTTAAGCCTAGCCTGCACTTGTGCCCAGGCCTTAAGCCTAGCCCGCACTTGTGCCCAGGCCTTAAGCCTAGCCCGCACTTGTGCCCAGGCCTTAAGCCTAGCCCGCACTTGTGCCCAGGCCTTAAGCCTAGCCCGCACTTGTGCCCAGGCCTTAAGCCTAGCCCGCACTTGTGCACAGGCCTTAAGCCTAGCCCGCACTTGTGTCCCGGCCTTAAGCCTAGCCCCCACTTGTGCCCAGGCCTTAAGCCTAGCCCGCACTTGTGCCCAGGCCTTAAGCCTAGCCCGCACTTGTGCCCAGGCCTTAAGCCTAGCCCGCACTTGTGCCCAGGCCTTAAGCTCAGCCCGCACTTGTGCCCAGGCCTTAAGCCTAGCCCGCACTTGTGCCCAGGCCTTAAGCCTAGCCTGCACCTGTGCCCTGGCCTTAAGCCTAGCCCGCACCTGAGCCCCGGCCTTAAGCCTAGCCCGCACCTGAGCCCCGGCCTTAAGCCTAGCCCGCACCTGAGCCCCGGCCTTAAGCCTAGCCCGCACTTGTTCCCCGGCCTTAAGCCTAGCCCGCACTTGTGCCCCGGCCTTAAGCCTAGCCCGCACTTGTGCCCCGGCCTTAAGCCTAGCCCGCACTTGTGCCCCGGCCTTAAGCCTAGCCCGCACTTGTGCCCCGGCCTTAAGCCTAGCCCCCACTTGTGCCCAGGCCTTAAGCCTAGCCCGCACTTGTGCCCAGGCCTTAAGCCTAGCCCGCACTTGTGCCCAGGCCTTAAGCCTAGCCCGCACTTGTGCCCCGGCCTTAAGCCTAGCCCGCACTTGTGCCCAGGCCTTAAGCCTAGCCCGCACTTGTGCCCCGGCCTTAAGCCTAGCCCGCACTTGTGCCCCGGCCTTAAGCCTAGCCCGCACTTGTGCCCCGGCCTTAAGCCTAGCCCGCACTTGTGCCCAGGCCTTAAGCCTAGCCCGCACTTGTGCCCAGGCCTTAAGCCTAGCCCGCACTTGTGCCCAGGCCTTAAGCCTAGCCCGCACTTGTGCCCAGGCCTTAAGCCTAGCCCGCACTTGTGTCCCGGCCTTAAGCCTAGCCCCCACTTGTGCCCAGGCCTTAAGCCTAGCCCGCACTTGTGCCCAGGCCTTAACCTAGCCCGCACTTGTGCCCAGGCCTTAAGCTCAGCCCGCACTTGTGCCCAGGCCTTAAGCCTAGCCCGCACTTGTGCCCAGGCCTTAAGCCTAGCCCGCACTTGTGCCCAGGCCTTAAGCCTAGCCCGCACTTTAGAGCCCCTTGAATGCTTGTTTTTTTGTTTTTGTCTTGAGCTTCATGTTGGTTATGCACATAGGGCCAGCTTTACGCTCTTCGCTCTTGTCCCCTCTGAATGCGCATGCACGACTGTAATTGGGGAAGAAGGCATTACCCATTTACGGAGGACAGACAAGAAGTGCCTGGTCGCTTGGAGCATGGGGTTATGGAGAGGCTCCGCACTGTACAACAAAGGATCTAGTCCTAAATGTCCAAGTACAGAGTAGAGGGGTGAAAGCTAGCTATTCACCCCTATGGGTGCCTAACCCTTTATGCAAAGAGTTAGCTGTAAGTCTTAAGCCTAGCCAGCACTTGTGCCCATGCCTTAAGCCTAGCCAGCACTTGTGCCCCCTGCCTTGATCCTAGCGAGCACTGCACTTGTGCCCATGCCTTAAGCCTAGCCCGCACTTGTGCCCAGGCCTTAAGCCTAGCCTGCCCTTTTGCTCAGGCCTTAAGCCGAGCCTGCACTTGTGCCCAGGCCTTAAGCCTAGCTGGCACTTGTGCCCATGCCTTAAGCCTAGCCAGCATTTGTGCCCCCTGCCTTGATCCTAGCCAGCACTGCACTTGTGCCCAGGCCTTAAGCCTAGCCCGCACTGCACTTGTGCCCAGGCCTTAAGCCTAGCCCGCACTGCACTTGTGCCCAGGCATTAAGCCTAGCCCGAACTTGTGCCCAGGCCTTAAGCCTAGCCCGCACTTTTGCCCCGGCCTTAAGCCTTGCCCGCACTTGTGCCCCGGCCTTAAGCCTAGCCCGCACTTGTGCCCCGGCCTTAAGCCTAGCCCGCACTTGTGCCCCGGCCTTAAGCCTAGCCCGCACTTGTGCCCCGGCCTTAAGCCTAGCCCGCACTTGTGCCCCGGCCTTAAGCCTAGCCCGCACTTGTGCCCCGGCCTTAAGCCTAGCCCGCACTTGTGCCCCAGCCTTAAGCCTAGCCCGCACTTGTGCCCAGGCCTTAAGCCTAGCCCGCACTTGTGCCCAGGCCTTAAGCCTAGCCCGCACTTGTGCCCCGGCCTTAAGCCTAGCCCGCACTTGTGCCCCGGCCTTAAGCCTAGCCCGCACTTGTGCCCCGGCCTTAAGCCTAGCCCGCACTTGTGCCCCGGCCTTAAGCCTAGCCCGCACTTGTGCCCAGGCCTTAAGCCTAGCCCGCACTTGTGCCCCGGCCTTAAGCCTAGCCCGCACTTGTGCCCAGGCCTTAAGCCTAGCCCGCACTTGTGCCCAGGCCTTAAGCCTAGCCCGCACTTGTGCCCAGGCCTTAAGCCTAGCCCGCACTTGTGTCCCGGCCTTAAGCCTAGCCCCCACTTGTGCCCAGGCCTTAAGCCTAGCCCGCACTTGTGCCCAGGCCTTAAGCCTAGCCCGCACTTGTGCCCAGGCCTTAAGCCTAGCCCGCACTTGTGCCCAGGCCATAAGCCTAGCCCGCACTTGTGCCCAGGCCTTAAGCCTAGCCCGCACCTGTGCCCCGGCCTTAAGCCTAGCCCGCACCTGAGCCCCGGCCTTAAGCCTAGCCCGCACTTGTTCCCCGGCCTTAAGCCTAGCCCGCACTTGTGCCCCGGCCTTAAGCCTAGCCCGCACTTGTGCCCCGGCCTTAAGCCTAGCCCGCACTTGTGCCCCGGCCTTAAGCCTAGCCCGCACTTGTGCCCCGGCCTTAAGCCTAGCCCGCACTTGTGCACCGGCCTTAAGCCTAGCCCGCACTTGTGCCCCGGCCTTAAGCCTAGCCCGCACTTGTGCCCAGGCCTTAAGCCTAGCCGGCACTTGTGCCCAGGCCTTAAGCCTAGCCGGCACTTGTGCCCAGGCCTTAGGCCTAGCCGGCACTTGTGCCCAGGCCTTAAGCCTAGCCCGCACTTGTGCCCCGGCCTTAAGCCTAGCCCGCACTTGTGCCCCGGCCTTAAGCCTAGCCCGCACTTGTGTCCCGGCCTTAAGCCTAGCCCGCACTTGTGCCCAGGCCTTAAGCCTAGCCCGCACTTGTGCCCAGGCCTTTAGCCTAGCCCGCACTTGTGCCCCGGCCTTAAGCCTAGCCCGCACTTGTGCCCAGGCCTTAAGCCTAGCCCGCACTTGTGCCCAGGCCTTAAGCCTAGCCCGCACTTGTGCCCAGGCCTTAAGCCTAGCCCGCACTTGTGCCCAGGCCTTAAGCCTAGCCCGCACTTGTGCCCCGGCCTTAAGCCTAGCCCGCACTTGTGCCCAGGCCTTAAGCCTAGCCCGCACTTGTGCCCTGGCCTTAAGCCTAGCCCGCACTTGTGCCCCGGCCTTAAGCCTAGCCCGCACTTGTGCCCAGGCCTTAAGCCTAGCCCGCACTTGTGCCCAGGCCTTAAGCCTAGCCCGCACTTGTGCCCAGGCCTTAAGCCTAGCCCGCACTTGTGCCCAGGCCTTAAGCCTAGCCCGCACTTGTGTCCCGGCCTTAAGCCTAGCCCCCACTTGTGCCCAGGCCTTAAGCCTAGCCCCCACTTGTGCCCAGGCCTTAAGCCTAGCCCGCACTTGTGCCCAGGCCTTAAGCTCAGCCCGCACTTGTGCCCAGGCCTTAAGCCTAGCCCGCACTTGTGCCCAGGCCTTAAGCCTAGCCCGCACCTGTGCCCCGGCCTTAAGCCTAGCCCGCACTTGTTCCCCGGCCTTAAGCCTAGCCCGCACTTGTGCCCCGGCCTTAAGCCTAGCCCGCACTTGTGCCCCGGCCTTAAGCCTAGCCCGCACTTGTGCCCCGGCCTTAAGCCTAGCCCGCACTTGTGCCCCGGCCTTAAGCCTAGCCCGCACTTGTGCCCCGGCCTTAAGCCTAGCCCGCACTTGTGCCCCGGCCTTAAGCCTAGCCCCCACTTGTGCCCAGGCCTTAAGCCTAGCCCGCACTTGTGCCCAGGCCTTAAGCCTAGCCCGCACTTGTGCCCAGGCCTTAAGCCTAGCCCGCACTTGTGCCCAGGCCATAAGCCTAGCCCGCACTTGTGCCCAGGCCTTAAGCCTAGCCCGCACTTGTGCCCAGGCCTTAAGCCTAGCCCGCTCTTGTGCCCAGGCCTTAAGCCTAGCCCGCACTTGTGCCCAGGCCTTAAGCCTAGCCCGCACTTGTGTCCCGGCCTTAAGCCTAGCCCCCACTTGTGCCCAGGCCTTAAGCCTAGCCCGCACTTGTGCCCAGGCCTTAAGCCTAGCCCGCACTTGTGCCCAGGCCTTAAGCCTAGCCCGCACTTGTGCCCAGGCCTTAAGCTCAGCCCGCACTTGTGCCCAGGCCTTAAGCCTAGCCCGCACTTGTGCCCAGGCCTTAAGCCTAGCCCGCACCTGTGCCCCGGCCTTAAGCCTAGCCCGCACCTGAGCCCCGGCCTTAAGCCTAGCCCGCACCTGAGCCCCGGCCTTAAGCCTAGCCCGCACCTGAGCCCCGGCCTTAAGCCTAGCCCGCACTTGTTCCCCGGCCTTAAGCCTAGCCCGCACTTGTGCCCCGGCCTTAAGCCTAGCCCGCACTTGTGCCCCGGCCTTAAGCCTAGCCCGCACTTGTGCCCCGGCCTTAAGCCTAGCCCGCACTTGTGCCCCGGCCTTAAGCCTAGCCCCCACTTGTGCCCAGGCCTTAAGCCTAGCCCGCACTTGTGCCCAGGCCTTAAGCCTAGCCCGCACTTGTGCCCAGGCCTTAAGCCTAGCCCGCACTTGTGCCCCGGCCTTAAGCCTAGCCCGCACTTGTGCCCCGGCCTTAAGCCTAGCCCGCACTTGTGCCCAGGCCTTAAGCCTAGCCCGCACTTGTGCCCAGGCCTTAAGCCTAGCCCGCACTTGTGCCCAGGCCTTAAGCCTAGCCCGCACTTGTGCCCAGGCCTTAAGCCTAGCCCGCACTTGTGTCCCGGCCTTAAGCCTAGCCCCCACTTGTGCCCAGGCCTTAAGCCTAGCCCGCACTTGTGCCCAGGCCTTAACCTAGCCCGCACTTGTGCCCAGGCCTTAAGCTCAGCCCGCACTTGTGCCCAGGCCTTAAGCCTAGCCCGCACTTGTGCCCAGGCCTTAAGCCTAGCCCGCACTTGTGCCCAGGCCTTAAGCCTAGCCCGCACTTTAGAGCCCCTTGAATGCTTGTTTTTTTGTTTTTGTCTTGAGCTTCATGTTGGTTATGCACATAGGACCAGCTTTACGCTCTTCGCTCTTGTCCCCTCTGAATGCGCATGCACGACTGTAATTGGGGAAGAAGGCATTACCCATTTACGGAGGACAGACAAGAAGTGCCTGGTCGCTTGGAGCATGGGGTTATGGAGAGGCTCCGCACTGTACAACAAAGGATCTAGTCCTAAATGTCCAAGTACAGAGTAGAGGGGTGAAAGCTAGCTCTTCACCCCTATGGGTGCCTAACCCTTTATGCAAAGAGTTAGCTGTAAGTCTTAAGCCTAGCCAGCACTTGTGCCCAAGCCTTAAGCCTAGCCCGCACTTGTGCCCAGGCCTTAAGCCTAGCCTGCCCTTTTGCTCAGGCCTTAAGCCTAGCCTGCACTTGTGCCCAGGCCTTAAGCCTAGCTGGCACTTGTGCCCATGCCTTAAGCCTAGCCAGCATTTGTGCCCCCTGCCTTGATCCTAGCCAGCACTGCACTTGTGCCCAGGCCTTAAGCCTAGCCCGCACTGCACTTGTGCCCAGGCCTTAAGCCTAGCCCGCACTGCACTTGTGCCCAGGCATTAAGCCTAGCCCGAACTTGTGCCCAGGCCTTAAGCCTAGCCCGCACTTTTGCCCCGGCCTTAAGCCTTGCCCGCACTTGTGCCCCGGCCTTAAGCCTAGCCCGCACTTGTGCCCCGGCCTTAAGCCTAGCCCGCACTTGTGCCCCGGCCTTAAGCCTAGCCCGCACTTGTGCCCCGGCCTTAAGCCTAGCCCGCACTTGTGCCCCG
The DNA here is from genome assembly GCF_032444005.1 of Ranitomeya imitator. Classification (NCBI taxonomy): domain Eukaryota; kingdom Metazoa; phylum Chordata; class Amphibia; order Anura; family Dendrobatidae; genus Ranitomeya; species Ranitomeya imitator. Next base: position 180,761 of record NW_027194014.1, read on the forward strand.
GCCTTAAGCCTAGCCCGCACTTGTGCCCCGGCCTTAAGCCTAGCCCGCACTTGTGCCCAGGCCTTACGCCTAGCCCGCACTTGTGCCCAGGCCTTAAGCCTAGCCCGCACTTGTGCCCAGGCCTTAAGCCTAGCCCGCACTTGTGCCCAGGCCTTAAGCCTAGCCCGCACTTGTGCCCCGGCCTTAAGCCTAGCCCGCACTTGTGCCCCGGCCTTAAGCCTAGCCCGCACTTGTGCCCCGGCCTTAAGCCTAGCCCGCACTTGTGCCCCGGCCTTAAGCCTAGCCCGCACTTGTGCCCAGGCCTTAAGCCTAGCCCGCACTTGTGCCCCGGCCTTAAGCCTAGCCCGCACTTGTGCCCAGGCCTTAAGCCTAGCCCGCACTTGTGCCCAGGCCTTAAGCCTAGCCCGCACTTGTGCCCAGGCCATAAGCCTAGCCCGCACTTGTGCCCAGGCCTTAAGCCTAGCCCGCACTTGTGCCCAGGCCTTAAGCCTAGCCCGCTCTTGTGCCCAGGCCTTAAGCCTAGCCCGCACTTGTGCCCAGGCCTTAAGCCTAGCCTGCACTTGTGTCCCGGCCTTAAGCCTAGCCCCCACTTGTGCCCAGGCCTTAAGCCTAGCCCGCACTTGTGCCCAGGCCTTAAGCCTAGCCCGCACTTGTGCCCAGGCCTTAAGCCTAGCCCGCACTTGTGCCCAGGCCTTAAGCTCAGCCCGCACTTGTGCCCAGGCCTTAAGCCTAGCCCGCACTTGTGCCCAGGCCTTAAGCCTAGCCCGCACCTGTGCCCCGGCCTTAAGCCTAGCCCGCACCTGAGCCCCGGCCTTAAGCCTAGCCCGCACCTGAGCCCCGGCCTTAAGCCTAGCCCGCACCTGAGCCCCGGCCTTAAGCCTAGCCCGCACTTGTTCCCCGGCCTTAAGCCTAGCCCGCACTTGTGCCCCGGCCTTAAGCCTAGCCCGCACTTGTGCCCCGGCCTTAAGCCTAGCCCGCACTTGTGCCCCGGCCTTAAGCCTAGCCCGCACTTGTGCCCAGGCCTTAAGCCTAGCCCGCACTTGTGCCCCGGCCTTAAGCCTAGCCCGCACTTGTGCCCAGGCCTTAAGCCTAGCCCGCACTTGTGCCCAGGCCTTAAGCCTAGCCCGTACTTGTGCCCAGGCCTTAAGCCTAGCCCGCACTTGTGCCCAGGCCTTAAGCCTAGCCCGCACTTGTGTCCCGGCCTTAAGCCTAGCCCCCACTTGTGCCCAGGCCTTAAGCCTAGCCCGCACTTGTGCCCAGGCCTTAAGCCTAGCCCGCACTTGTGCCCAGGCCTTAAGCCTAGCCGGCACTTGTGCCCAGGCCTTAGGCCTAGCCGGCACTTGTGCCCAGGCCTTAAGCCTAGCCCGCACTTGTGCCACGGCCTTAAGCCTAGCCCGCACTTGTGCCCCGGCCTTAAGCCTAGCCCGCACTTGTGTCCCGGCCTTAAGCCTAGCCCGCACTTGTGCCCAGGCCTTAAGCCTAGCCCGCACTTGTGCCCAGGCCTTTAGCCTAGCCCGCACTTGTGCCCCGGCCTTAAGCCTAGCCCGCACTTGTGCCCCGGCCTTAAGCCTAGCCCGCACTTGTGCCCCGGCCTTAAGCCTAGCCCGCACTTGTGCCCCGGCCTTAAGCCTAGCCCGCACTTGTGCCCCGGCCTTAAGCCTAGCCCGCACTTGTGCCCCGGCCTTAAGCCTAGCCCGCACTTGTGCCCCGGCCTTAAGCCTAGCCCGCACTTGTGTCCCGGCCTTAAGCCTAGCCCGCACTTGTGCCCAGGCCTTAAGCCTAGCCCGCACTTGTGCCCAGGCCTTTAGCCTAGCCCGCACTTGTGCCCCGGCCTTAAGCCTAGCCCGCACTTGTGCCCAGGCCTTAAGCCTAGCCCGCACTTGTGCCCAGGCCTTAAGCCTAGCCCGCACTTGTGCCCAGGCCTTAAGCCTAGCCCGCACTTGTGCCCAGGCCTTAAGCCTAGCCCGCACTTGTGCCCCGGCCTTAAGCCTAGCCCGCACTTGTGCCCAGGCCTTAAGCCTAGCCCGCACTTGTGCCCTGGCCTTAAGCCTAGCCCGCACTTGTGCCCCGGCCTTAAGCCTAGCCCGCACTTGTGCCCAGGCCTTAAGCCTAGCCCGCACTTGTGCCCAGGCCTTAAGCCTAGCCCGCACTTGTGCCCAGGCCTTAAGCCTAGCCCGCACTTGTGCCCAGGCCTTAAGCCTAGCCCGCACTTGTGTCCCGGCCTTAAGCCTAGCCCCCACTTGTGCCCAGGCCTTAAGCCTAGCCCCCACTTGTGCCCAGGCCTTAAGCCTAGCCCGCACTTGTGCCCAGGCCTTAAGCTCAGCCCGCACTTGTGCCCAGGCCTTAAGCCTAGCCCGCACTTGTGCCCAGGCCTTAAGCCTAGCCCGCACCTGTGCCCCGGCCTTAAGCCTAGCCCGCACTTGTTCCCCGGCCTTAAGCCTAGCCCGCACTTGTGCCCCGGCCTTAAGCCTAGCCCGCACTTGTGCCCCGGCCTTAAGCCTAGCCCGCACTTGTGCCCCGGCCTTAAGCCTAGCCCGCACTTGTGCCCCGGCCTTAAGCCTAGCCCGCACTTGTGCCCCGGCCTTAAGCCTAGCCCGCACTTGTGCCCCGGCCTTAAGCCTAGCCCCCACTTGTGCCCAGGCCTTAAGCCTAGCCCACACTTGTGCCCAGGCCTTAAGCCTAGCCCGCACTTGTGCCCAGGCCTTAAGCCTAGCCCGCACTTGTGCCCAGGCCATAAGCCTAGCCCGCACTTGTGCCCAGGCCTTAAGCCTAGCCCGCACTTGTGCCCAGGCCTTAAGCCTAGCCCGCTCTTGTGCCCAGGCCTTAAGCCTAGCCCGCACTTGTGCCCAGGCCTTAAGCCTAGCCTGCACTTGTGTCCCGGCCTTAAGCCTAGCCCCCACTTGTGCCCAGGCCTTAAGCCTAGCCCGCACTTGTGCCCAGGCCTTAAGCCTAGCCCGCACTTGTGCCCAGGCCTTAAGCCTAGCCCGCACTTGTGCCCAGGCCTTAAGCTCAGCCCGCACTTGTGCCCAGGCCTTAAGCCTAGCCCGCACTTGTGCCCAGGCCTTAAGCCTAGCCCGCACCTGTGCCCCGGCCTTAAGCCTAGCCCGCACCTGAGCCCCGGCCTTAAGCCTAGCCCGCACCTGAGCCCCGGCCTTAAGCCTAGCCCGCACCTGAGCCCCGGCCTTAAGCCTAGCCCGCACTTGTTCCCCGGCCTTAAGCCTAGCCCGCACTTGTGCCCCGGCCTTAAGCCTAGCCCGCACTTGTGCCCCGGCCTTAAGCCTAGCCCGCACTTGTGCCCCGGCCTTAAGCCTAGCCCGCACTTGTGCCCCGGCCTTAAGCCTAGCCCCCACTTGTGCCCAGGCCTTAAGCCTAGCCCGCACTTGTGCCCAGGCCTTAAGCCTAGCCCGCACTTGTGCCCAGGCCTTAAGCCTAGCCCGCACTTGTGCCCCGGCCTTAAGCCTAGCCCGCACTTGTGCCCCGGCCTTAAGCCTAGCCCGCACTTGTGCCCAGGCCTTAAGCCTAGCCCGCACTTGTGCCCAGGCCTTAAGCCTAGCCCGCACTTGTGCCCAGGCCTTAAGCCTAGCCCGCACTTGTGCCCAGGCCTTAAGCCTAGCCCGCACTTGTGTCCCGGCCTTAAGCCTAGCCCCCACTTGTGCCCAGGCCTTAAGCCTAGCCCGCACTTGTGCCCAGGCCTTAACCTAGCCCGCACTTGTGCCCAGGCCTTAAGCTCAGCCCGCACTTGTGCCCAGGCCTTAAGCCTAGCCCGCACTTGTGCCCAGGCCTTAAGCCTAGCCCGCACTTGTGCCCAGGCCTTAAGCCTAGCCCGCACTTTAGAGCCCCTTGAATGCTTGTTTTTTTGTTTTTGTCTTGAGCTTCATGTTGGTTATGCACATAGGACCAGCTTTACGCTCTTCGCTCTTGTCCCCTCTGAATGCGCATGCACGACTGTAATTGGGGAAGAAGGCATTACCCATTTACGGAGGACAGACAAGAAGTGCCTGGTCGCTTGGAGCATGGGGTTATGGAGAGGCTCCGCACTGTACAACAAAGGATCTAGTCCTAAATGTCCAAGTACAGAGTAGAGGGGTGAAAGCTAGCTCTTCACCCCTATGGGTGCCTAACCCTTTATGCAAAGAGTTAGCTGTAAGTCTTAAGCCTAGCCAGCACTTGTGCCCAAGCCTTAAGCCTAGCCCGCACTTGTGCCCAGGCCTTAAGCCTAGCCTGCCCTTTTGCTCAGGCCTTAAGCCTAGCCTGCACTTGTGCCCAGGCCTTAAGCCTAGCTGGCACTTGTGCCCATGCCTTAAGCCTAGCCAGCATTTGTGCCCCCTGCCTTGATCCTAGCCAGCACTGCACTTGTGCCCAGGCCTTAAGCCTAGCCCGCACTGCACTTGTGCCCAGGCCTTAAGCCTAGCCCGCACTGCACTTGTGCCCAGGCATTAAGCCTAGCCCGAACTTGTGCCCAGGCCTTAAGCCTAGCCCGCACTTTTGCCCCGGCCTTAAGCCTTGCCCGCACTTGTGCCCCGGCCTTAAGCCTAGCCCGCACTTGTGCCCAGGCCTTAAGCCTAGCCCGCACTTGTGCCCAGGCCTTAAGCCTAGCCCGCACTTGTGCCCAGGCCATAAGCCTAGCCCGCACTTGTGCCCAGGCCTTAAGCCTAGCCCGCACTTGTGCCCAGGCCTTAAGCCTAGCCCGCTCTTGTGCCCAGGCCTTAAGCCTAGCCCGCACTTGTGCCCAGGCCTTAAGCCTAGCCTGCACTTGTGTCCCGGCCTTAAGCCTAGCCCCCACTTGTGCCCAGGCCTTAAGCCTAGCCCGCACTTGTGCCCAGGCCTTAAGCCTAGCCCGCACTTGTGCCCAGGCCTTAAGCCTAGCCCGCACTTGTGCCCAGGCCTTAAGCTCAGCCCGCACTTGTGCCCAGGCCTTAAGCCTAGCCCGCACTTGTGCCCAGGCCTTAAGCCTAGCCCGCACCTGTGCCCCGGCCTTAAGCCTAGCCCGCACCTGAGCCCCGGCCTTAAGCCTAGCCCGCACCTGAGCCCCGGCCTTAAGCCTAGCCCGCACCTGAGCCCCGGCCTTAAGCCTAGCCCGCACTTGTTCCCCGGCCTTAAGCCTAGCCCGCACTTGTGCCCCGGCCTTAAGCCTAGCCCGCACTTGTGCCCCGGCCTTAAGCCTAGCCCGCACTTGTGCCCCGGCCTTAAGCCTAGCCCGCACTTGTGCCCCGGCCTTAAGCCTAGCCCCCACTTGTGCCCAGGCCTTAAGCCTAGCCTGCACTTGTGCCCAGGCCTTAAGCCTAGCCCGCACTTGTGCCCAGGCCTTAAGCCTAGCCCGCACTTGTGCCCCGGCCTTAAGCCTAGCCCGCACTTGTGCCCCGGCCTTAAGCCTAGCCCGCACTTGTGCCCAGGCCTTAAGCCTAGCCCGCACTTGTGCCCAGGCCTTAAGCCTAGCCCGCACTTGTGCCCAGGCCTTAAGCCTAGCCCGCACTTGTGCCCAGGCCTTAAGCCTAGCCCGCACTTGTGTCCCGGCCTTAAGCCTAGCCCCCACTTGTGCCCAGGCCTTAAGCCTAGCCCGCACTTGTGCCCAGGCCTTAACCTAGCCCGCACTTGTGCCCAGGCCTTAAGCTCAGCCCGCACTTGTGCCCAGGCCTTAAGCCTAGCCCGCACTTGTGCCCAGGCCTTAAGCCTAGCCCGCACTTGTGCCCAGGCCTTAAGCCTAGCCCGCACTTTAGAGCCCCTTGAATGCTTGTTTTTTTGTTTTTGTCTTGAGCTTCATGTTGGTTATGCACATAGGACCAGCTTTACGCTCTTCGCTCTTGTCCCCTCTGAATGCGCATGCACGACTGTAATTGGGGAAGAAGGCATTACCCATTTACGGAGGACAGACAAGAAGTGCCTGGTCGCTTGGAGCATGGGGTTATGGAGAGGCTCCGCACTGTACAACAAAGGATCTAGTCCTAAATGTCCAAGTACAGAGTAGAGGGGTGAAAGCTAGCTCTTCACCCCTATGGGTGCCTAACCCTTTATGCAAAGAGTTAGCTGTAAGTCTTAAGCCTAGCCAGCACTTGTGCCCAAGCCTTAAGCCTAGCCCGCACTTGTGCCCAGGCCTTAAGCCTAGCCTGCCCTTTTGCTCAGGCCTTAAGCCTAGCCTGCACTTGTGCCCAGGCCTTAAGCCTAGCTGGCACTTGTGCCCATGCCTTAAGCCTAGCCAGCATTTGTGCCCCCTGCCTTGATCCTAGCCAGCACTGCACTTGTGCCCAGGCCTTAAGCCTAGCCCGCACTGCACTTGTGCCCAGGCCTTAAGCCTAGCCCGCACTGCACTTGTGCCCAGGCATTAAGCCTAGCCCGAACTTGTGCCCAGGCCTTAAGCCTAGCCCGCACTTTTGCCCCGGCCTTAAGCCTTGCCCGCACTTGTGCCCCGGCCTTAAGCCTAGCCCGCACTTGTGCCCCGGCCTTAAGCCTAGCCCGCACTTGTGCCCCGGCCTTAAGCCTAGCCCGCACTTGTGCCCCGGCCTTAAGCCTAGCCCGCACTTGTGCCCCGGCCTTAAGCCTAGCCCGCACTTGTGCCCCGGCCTTAAGCCTAGCCCGCACTTGTGCCCAGGCCTTAAGCCTAGCCCGCACTTGTGCCCCGGCCTTAAGCCTAGCCCGCACTTGTGCCCAGGCCTTACGCCTAGCCCGCACTTGTGCCCAGGCCTTAAGCCTAGCCCGCACTTGTGCCCCGGCCTTAAGCCTAGCCCGCACTTGTGCCCCGGCCTTAAGCCTAGCCCGCACTTGTGCCCCGGCCTTAAGCCTAGCCCGCACTTGTGCCCAGGCCTTAAGCCTAGCCCGCACTTGTGCCCCGGCCTTAAGCCTAGCCCGCACTTGTGCCCCGGCCTTAAGCCTAGCCCGCACTTGTGCCCAGGCCTTAAGCCTAGCCCGCACTTGTGCCCAGGCCTTAAGCCTAGCCCGTACTTGTGCCCAGGCCTTAAGCCTAGCCCGCACTTGTGCCCAGGCCTTAAGCCTAGCCCGCACTTGTGTCCCGGCCTTAAGCCTAGCCCCCACTTGTGCCCAGGCCTTAAGCCTAGCCCGCACTTGTGCCCAGGCCTTAAGCCTAGCCCGCACTTGTGCCCAGGCCTTAAGCCTAGCCCGCACTTGTGCCCAGGCCATAAGCCTAGCCCGCACTTGTGCCCAGGCCTTAAGCCTAGCCCGCACCTGTGCCCCGGCCTTAAGCCTAGCCCGCACCTGAGCCCCGGCCTTAAGCCTAGCCCGCACTTGTTCCCCGGCCTTAAGCCTAGCCCGCACTTGTGCCCCGGCCTTAAGCCTAGCCCGCACTTGTGCCCCGGCCTTAAGCCTAGCCCGCACTTGTGCCCCGGCCTTAAGCCTAGCCTGCACTTGTGCACCGGCCTTAAGCCTAGCCCGCACTTGTGCCCCGGCCTTAAGCCTAGCCCGCACTTGTGCCCAGGCCTTAAGCCTAGCCCGCACTTGTGCCCAGGCCTTAAGCCTAGCCGGCACTTGTGCCCCGGCCTTAAGCCTAGCCCGCACTTGTGCCCAGGCCTTAAGCCTAGCCCGCACTTGTGCCCTGGCCTTAAGCCTAGCCTGCACTTGTGCCCCGGCCTTAAGCCTAGCCCCCACTTGTGCCCAGGCCTTAAGCCTAGCCCGCACTTGTGCCCAGGCCTTAAGCCTAGCCCGCACTTGTGCCCAGGCCTTAAGCTCAGCCCGCACTTGTGCCCAGGCCTTAAGCCTAGCCCGCACTTGTGCCCAGGCCTTAAGCCTAGCCCGCACTTGTGCCCAGGCCTTAAGCCTAGCCCGCACTTTAGAGCCCCTTGAATGCTTGTTTTTTTGTTTTTGTCTTGAGCTTCATGTTGGTTATGCACATAGGGCCAGCTTTACGCTCTTCGCTCTTGTCCCCTCTGAATGCGCATGCACGACTGTAATTGGGGAAGAAGGCATTACCCATTTACGGAAGATAGACAAGAAGTGCCTGGTCGCTTGGAGCATGGGGTTATGGAGAGGCTCCGCACTGTACAACAAAGGAACTAGTCCTAAATGTCCAAGTACAGAGTAGAGGGGTGAAAGCTAGCTCTTCACCCCTATGGGTGCCTAACCCTTTATGCAAAGAGTTAGCTGTAAGTTTTAAGCCTAGCCAGCACTTGTGCCCATGCCTTAAGCCTAGCCAGCACTTGTGCCCCCTGCCTTGATCCTAGTGAGCACTGCACTTGTGCCCATGCCTTAAGCCTAGCCCGCACTTGTGCCCAGGCCTTAAGCCTAGCCCGCACTTGTGCCCCGGCCTTAAGCCTAGCCCGCACTTGTGCCCCGGCCTTAAGCCTAGCCCGCACTTATGCCCAGGCCTTAAGCCTAGCCCGCACTTGTGCCCCGGCCTTAAGCCTAGCCCGCACTTGTGCCCAGGCCTTAAGCCTAGCCTGCACTTGTGCCCAGGCCTTAAGCCTAGCCCGCACTTGTGCCCAGGCCTTAAGCCTAGCCCGCACTTGTGCCCAGGCCTTAAGCCTAGCCCGCACTTGTGCCCAGGCCTTAAGCCTAGCCCGCACTTGTGCCCAGGCCTTAAGCCTAGCCCGCACTTGTGCACAGGCCTTAAGCCTAGCCCGCACTTGTGTCCCGGCCTTAAGCCTAGCCCCCACTTGTGCCCAGGCCTTAAGCCTAGCCCGCACTTGTGCCCAGGCCTTAAGCCTAGCCCGCACTTGTGCCCAGGCCTTAAGCCTAGCCCGCACTTGTGCCCAGGCCTTAAGCTCAGCCCGCACTTGTGCCCAGGCTTTAAGCCTAGCCCGCACTTGTGCCCAGGCCTTAAGCCTAGCCCGCACCTGTGCCCCGGCCTTAAGCCTAGCCCGCACCTGAGCCCCGGCCTTAAGCCTAGCCCGCACCTGAGCCCCGGCCTTAAGCCTAGCCCGCACCTGAGCCCCGGCCTTAAGCCTAGCCCGCACTTGTTCCCCGGCCTTAAGCCTAGCCCGCACTTGTGCCCCGGCCTTAAGCCTAGCCCGCACTTGTGCCCCGGCCTTAAGCCTAGCCCGCACTTGTGCCCAGGCCTTAAGCCTAGCCCGCACTTGTGCCCCGGCCTTAAGCCTAGCCCCCACTTGTGCCCAGGCCTTAAGCCTAGCCCGCACTTGTGCCCAGGCCTTAAGCCTAGCCCGCACTTGTGCCCAGGCCTTAAGCCTAGCCCGCACTTGTGCCCCGGCCTTAAGCCTAGCCCGCACTTGTGCCCAGGCCTTAAGCCTAGCCCGCACTTGTGCCCCGGCCTTAAGCCTAGCCCGCACTTGTGCCCCGGCCTTAAGCCTAGCCCGCACTTGTGCCCCGGCCTTAAGCCTAGCCCGCACTTGTGCCCAGGCCTTAAGCCTAGCCCGCACTTGTGCCCAGGCCTTAAGCCTAGCCCGCACTTGTGCCCAGGCCTTAAGCCTAGCCCGCACTTGTGCCCAGGCCTTAAGCCTAGCCCGCACTTGTGTCCCGGCCTTAAGCCTAGCCCCCACTTGTGCCCAGGCCTTAAGCCTAGCCCGCACTTGTGCCCAGGCCTTAACCTAGCCCGCACTTGTGCCCAGGCCTTAAGCTCAGCCCGCACTTGTGCCCAGGCCTTAAGCCTAGCCCGCACTTGTGCCCAGGCCTTAAGCCTAGCCCGCACTTGTGCCCAGGCCTTAAGCCTAGCCCGCACTTTAGAGCCCCTTGAATGCTTGTTTTTTTGTTTTTGTCTTGAGCTTCATGTTGGTTATGCACATAGGGCCAGCTTTACGCTCTTCGCTCTTGTCCCCTCTGAATGCGCATGCACGACTGTAATTGGGGAAGAAGGCATTACCCATTTACGGAGGACAGACAAGAAGTGCCTGGTCGCTTGGAGCATGGGGTTATGGAGAGGCTCCGCACTGTACAACAAAGGATCTAGTCCTAAATGTCCAAGTACAGAGTAGAGGGGTGAAAGCTAGCTCTTCACCCCTATGGGTGCCTAACCCTTTATGCAAAGAGTTAGCTGTAAGTCTTAAGCCTAGCCAGCACTTGTGCCCATGCCTTAAGCCTAGCCAGCACTTGTGCCCCCTGCCTTGATCCTAGCGAGCACTGCACTTGTGCCCATGCCTTAAGCCTAGCCCGCACTTGTGCCCAGGCCTTAAGCCTAGCCTGCCCTTTTGCTCAGGCCTTAAGCCTAGCCTGCACTTGTGCCCAGGCCTTAAGCCTAGCTGGCACTTGTGCCCATGCCTTAAGCCTAGCCAGCATTTGTGCCCCCTGCCTTGATCCTAGCCAGCACTGCACTTGTGCCCAGGCCTTAAGCCTAGCCCGCACTGCACTTGTGCCCAGGCCTTAAGCCTAGCCCGCACTGCACTTGTGCCCAGGCATTAAGCCTAGCCCGAACTTGTGCCCAGGCCTTAAGCCTAGCCCGCACTTTTGCCCCGGCCTTAAGCCTTGCCCGCACTTGTGCCCCGGCCTTAAGCCTAGCCCGCACTTGTGCCCCGGCCTTAAGCCTAGCCCGCACTTGTGCCCCGGCCTTAAGCCTAGCCCGCACTTGTGCCCCGGCCTTAAGCCTAGCCCGCACTTGTGCCCCGGCCTTAAGCCTAGCCCGCACTTGTGCCCCGGCCTTAAGCCTAGCCCGCACTTGTGCCCCAGCCTTAAGCCTAGCCCGCACTTGTGCCCAGGCCTTAAGCCTAGCCCGCACTTGTGCCCAGGCCTTAAGCCTAGCCCGCACTTGTGCCCCGGCCTTAAGCCTAGCCCGCACTTGTGCCCCGGCCTTAAGCCTAGCCCGCACTTGTGCCCCGGCCTTAAGCCTAGCCCGCACTTGTGCCCCGGCCTTAAGCCTAGCCCGCACTTGTGCCCAGGCCTTAAGCCTAGCCCGCACTTGTGCCCCGGCCTTAAGCCTAGCCCGCACTTGTGCCCAGGCCTTAAGCCTAGCCCGCACTTGTGCCCAGGCCTTAAGCCTAGCCCGCACTTGTGCCCAGGCCTTAAGCCTAGCCCGCACTTGTGTCCCGGCCTTAAGCCTAGCCCCCACTTGTGCCCAGGCCTTAAGCCTAGCCCGCACTTGTGCCCAGGCCTTAAGCCTAGCCCGCACTTGTGCCCAGGCCTTAAGCCTAGCCCGCACTTGTGCCCAGGCCATAAGCCTAGCCCGCACTTGTGCCCAGGCCTTAAGCCTAGCCCGCACCTGTGCCCCGGCCTTAAGCCTAGCCCGCACCTGAGCCCCGGCCTTAAGCCTAGCCCGCACTTGTTCCCCGGCCTTAAGCCTAGCCCGCACTTGTGCCCCGGCCTTAAGCCTAGCCCGCACTTGTGCCCCGGCCTTAAGCCTAGCCCGCACTTGTGCCCCGGCCTTAAGCCTAGCCCGAACTTGTGCCCAGGCCTTAAGCCTAGCCGGCACTTGTGCCCAGGCCTTAAGCCTAGCCGGCACTTGTGCCCAGGCCTTAGGCCTAGCCGGCACTTGTGCCCAGGCCTTAAGCCTAGCCCGCACTTGTGCCCCGGCCTTAAGCCTAGCCCGCACTTGTGCCCCGGCCTTAAGCCTAGCCCGCACTTGTGTCCCGGCCTTAAGCCTAGCCCGCACTTGTGCCCAGGCCTTAAGCCTAGCCCGCACTTGTGCCCAGGCCTTTAGCCTAGCCCGCACTTGTGCCCCAGCCTTAAGCCTAGCCCGCACTTGTGCCCAGGCCTTAAGCCTAGCCCGCACTTGTGCCCAGGCCTTAAGCCTAGCCCGCACTTGTGCCCAGGCCTTAAGCCTAGCCCGCACTTGTGCCCAGGCCTTAAGCCTAGCCCGCACTTGTGCCCCGGCCTTAAGCCTAGCCCGCACTTGTGCCCAGGCCTTAAGCCTAGCCCGCACTTGTGCCCTGGCCTTAAGCCTAGCCCGCACTTGTGCCCCGGCCTTAAGCCTAGCCCGCACTTGTGCCCAGGCCTTAAGCCTAGCCCGCACTTGTGCCCAGGCCTTAAGCCTAGCCCGCACTTGTGCCCAGGCCTTAAGCCTAGCCCGCACTTGTGCCCAGGCCTTAAGCCTAGCCCGCACTTGTGTCCCGGCCTTAAGCCTAGCCCCCACTTGTGCCCAGGCCTTAAGCCTAGCCCCCACTTGTGCCCAGGCCTTAAGCCTAGCCCGCACTTGTGCCCAGGCCTTAAGCTCAGCCCGCACTTGTGCCCAGGCCTTAAGCCTAGCCCGCACTTGTGCCCAGGCCTTAAGCCTAGCCCGCACCTGTGCCCCGGCCTTAAGCCTAGCCCGCACTTGTTCCCCGGCCTTAAGCCTAGCCCGCACTTGTGCCCCGGCCTTAAGCCTAGCCCGCACTTGTGCCCCGGCCTTAAGCCTAGCCCGCATTTGTGCCCCGGCCTTAAGCCTAGCCCGCACTTGTGCCCCGGCCTTAAGCCTAGCCCGCACTTGTGCCCCGGCCTTAAGCCTAGCCCGCACTTGTGCCCCGGCCTTAAGCCTAGCCCCCACTTGTGCCCAGGCCTTAAGCCTAGCCCGCACTTGTGCCCAGGCCTTAAGCCTAGCCCGCACTTGTGCCCAGGCCTTAAGCCTAGCCCGCACTTGTGCCCAGGCCATAAGCCTAGCCCGCACTTGTGCCCAGGCCTTAAGCCTAGCCCGCACTTGTGCCCAGGCCTTAAGCCTAGCCCGCTCTTGTGCCCAGGCCTTAAGCCTAGCCCGCACTTGTGCCCAGGCCTTAAGCCTAGCCTGCACTTGTGTCCCGGCCTTAAGCCTAGCCCCCACTTGTGCCCAGGCCTTAAGCCTAGCCCGCACTTGTGCCCAGGCCTTAAGCCTAGCCCGCACTTGTGCCCAGGCCTTAAGCTCAGCCCGCACTTGTGCCCAGGCCTTAAGCCTAGCCCGCACTTGTGCCCAGGCCTTAAGCCTAGCCCGCACTTTAGAGCCCCTTGAATGCTTGTTTTTTTGTTTTTGTCTTGAGCTTCATGTTGGTTATGCACATAGGGCCAGCTTTACGCTCTTCGCTCTTGTCCCCTCTGAATGCGCATGCCTGACTGTAATTGGGGAAGAAGGCATTACCCATTTACGGAGGACAGACAAGAAGTGCCTGGTCGCTTGGAGCATGGGGTTATGGAGAGGCTCCGCACTGTACAACAAAGGATCTAGTCCTAAATGTCCAAGTACAGAGTAGAGGGGTGAAAGCTAGCTCTTCACCCCTATGGGTGCCTAACCCTTTATGCAAAGAGTTAGCTGTAAGTCTTAAGCCTAGCCAGCACTTGTGCCCATGCCTTAAGCCTAGCCAGCACTTGTGCCCCCTGCCTTGATCCTAGCGAGCACTGCACTTGTGCCCATGCCTTAAGCCTAGCCCGCACTTGTGCCCAGGCCTTAAGCCTAGCCTGCCCTTTTGCTCAGGCCTTAAGCCTAGCCTGCACTTGTGCCCAGGCCTTAAGCCTAGCTGGCACTTGTGCCCATGCCTTAAGCCTAGCCAGCATTTGTGCCCCCTGCCTTGATCCTAGCCAGCACTGCACTTGTGCCCAGGCCTTAAGCCTAGCCCGCACTTGTGTCCCGGCCTTAAGCCTAGCCCCCACTTGTGCCCAGGCCTTAAGCCTAGCCCGCACTTGTGCCCAGGCCTTAAGCTCAGCCCGCACTTGTGCCCAGGCCTTAAGCCTAGCCCGCACTTGTGCCCAGGCCTTAAGCCTAGCCCGCACCTGTGCCTCGGCCTTAAGCCTAGCCCGCACCTGAGCCCCGGCCTTAAGCCTAGCCCGCACTTGTTCCCCGGCCTTAAGCCTAGCCCGCACTTGTGCCCCGGCCTTAAGCCTAGCCCGCACTTGTGTCCCGGCCTTAAGCCTAGCCCGCACTTGTGCCCCGGCCTTAAGCCTAGCCCGCACTTGTGCCCCGGCCTTAAGCCTAGCCCGCACTTGTGCCCTGGCCTTAAGCCTAGCCCGCACTTGTGCCCCGGCCTTAAGCCTAGCCCGCACTTGTGCCCCGGCCTTAAGCCTAGCCCCCACTTGTGCCCAGGCCTTAAGCCTAGCCCGCACTTGTGCCCAGGCCTTAAGCCTAGCCCGCACTTGTGTCCCGGCCTTAAGCCTAGCCCCCACTTGTGCCCAGGCCTTAAGCCTAGCCCGCACTTGTGCCCAGGCCTTAAGCCTAGCCCGCACTTGTGCCCCGGCCTTAAGCCTAGCCCGCACTTGTGCCCCGGCCTTAAGCCTAGCCCGCACTTGTGCCCAGGCCTTAAGCCTAGCCCGCACTTGTGCCCAGGCCTTAAGCCTAGCCCGCACTTGTGCCCCGGCCTTAAGCCTAGCCCGCACTTGTGCCCAGGCCTTAAGCCTAGCCCGCACTTGTGCCCCGGCCTTAAGCCTAGCCCGCACTTGTGCCCAGGCCTTAAGCCTAGCCCGCACTTGTGCCCCGGCCTTAAGCCTAGCCCGCACTTGTGCCCCGGCCTTAAGCCTAGCCCGCACTTGTGCCCCGGCCTTAAGCCTAGCCCGCACTTGTGCCCAGGCCTTAAGCCTAGCCCGCACTTGTGCCCAGGCCTTAAGCCTAGCCCGCACTTGTGCCCCGGCCTTAAGCCTAGCCCGCACTTGTGCCCCGGCCTTAAGCCTAGCCCGCACTTGTGCCCTGGCCTTAAGCCTAGCCCGCACTTGTGCCCTGGCCTTAAGCCTAGCCCGCACTTGTGCCCAGGCCTTAAGCCTAGCCCGCACTTGTGCCCAGGCCTTAAGCTCAGCCCGCACTTGTGCCCAGGCCTTAAGCCTAGCCCGCACTTGTGCCCAGGCCTTAAGCCTAGCCCGCACTTGTGCCCAGGCCTTAAGCCTAGCCCGCACTTTAGAGCCCCTTGAATGCTTGTTTTTTTGTTTTTGTCTTGAGCTTCATGTTGGTTATGCACATAGGGCCAGCTTTACGCTCTTCGCTCTTGTCCCCTCTGAATGCGCATGCACGACTGTAATTGGGGAAGAAGGCATTACCCATTTACGGAAGATAGACAAGAAGTGCCTGGTCGCTTGGAGCATGGGGTTATGGAGAGGCTCCGCACTGTACAACAAAGGAACTAGTCCTAAATGTCCAAGTACAGAGTAGAGGGGTGAAAGCTAGCTCTTCACCCCTATGGGTGCCTAACCCTTTATGCAAAGAGTTAGCTGTAAGTTTTAAGCCTAGCCAGCACTTGTGCTTATGCCTTAAGCCTAGCCAGCACTTGTGCCCCCTGCCTTGATCCTAGTGAGCACTGCACTTGTGCCCATGCCTTAAGCCTAGCCCGCACTTGTGCCCAGGCCTTAAGCCTAGCCCGCACTTGTGCCCCGGCCTTAAGCCTAGCCCGCACTTGTGCCCCGGCCTTAAGCCTAGCCCGCACTTATGCCCAGGCCTTAAGCCTAGCCCGCACTTGTGCCCCGGCCTTAAGCCTAGCCCGCACTTGTGCCCAGGCCTTAAGCCTAGCCTGCACTTGTGCCCAGGCCTTAAGCCTAGCCCGCACTTGTGCCCAGGCCTTAAGCCTAGCCCGCACTTGTGCCCAGGCCTTAAGCCTAGCCCGCACTTGTGCCCAGGCCTTAAGCCTAGCCCGCACTTGTGCACAGGCCTTAAGCCTAGCCCGCACTTGTGTCCCGGCCTTAAGCCTAGCCCCCACTTGTGCCCAGGCCTTAAGCCTAGCCCGCACTTGTGCCCAGGCCTTAAGCCTAGCCCCCACTTGTGCCCAGGCCTTAAGCCTAGCCCGCACTTGTGCCCAGGCCTTAAGCTCAGCCCGCACTTGTGCCCAGGCCTTAAGCCTAGCCCGCACTTGTGCCCAGGCCTTAAGCCTAGCCCGCACCTGTGCCCCGGCCTTAAGCCTAGCCCGCACCTGAGCCCCGGCCTTAAGCCTAGCCCGCACCTGAGCCCCGGCCTTAAGCCTAGCCCGCACCTGAGCCCCGGCCTTAAGTCTAGCCCGCACTTGTTCCCCGGCCTTAAGCCTAGCCCGCACTTGTGCCCCGGCCTTAAGCCTAGCCCGCACTTGTGCCCCGGCCTTAAGCCTAGCTCGCACTTGTGCCCCGGCCTTAAGCCTAGCCCGCACTTGTGCCCCGGCCTTAAGCCTAGCCCCCACTTGTGCCCAGGCCTTAAGCCTAGCCCGCACTTGTGCCCAGGCCTTAAGCCTAGCCTGCACTTGTGCCCAGGCCTTAAGCCTAGCCCGCACTTGTGCCCCGGCCTTAAGCCTAGCCCGCACTTGTGCCCAGGCCTTAAGCCTAGCCCGCACTTGTGCCCCGGCCTTAAGCCTAGCCCGCACTTGTGCCCCGGCCTTAAGCCTAGCCCGCACTTGTGCCCAGGCCTTAAGCCTAGCCCGCACTTGTGCCCAGGCCTTAAGCCTAGCCCGCACTTGTGCCCAGGCCTTAAGCCTAGCCCGCACTTGTGCCCAGGCCTTAAGCCTAGCCCGCACTTGTGTCCCGGCCTTAAGCCTAGCCCCCACTTGTGCCCAGGCCTTAAGCCTAGCCCGCACTTGTGCCCAGGCCTTAACCTAGCCCGCACTTGTGCCCAGGCCTTAAGCTCAGCCCGCACTTGTGCCCAGGCCTTAAGCCTAGCCCGCACTTGTGCCCAGGCCTTAAGCCTAGCCCGCACTTGTGCCCAGGCCTTAAGCCTAGCCCGCACTTTAGAGCCCCTTGAATGCTTGTTTTTTTGTTTTTGTCTTGAGCTTCATGTTGGTTATGCACATAGGGCCAGCTTTACGCTCTTCGCTCTTGTTCCCTCTGAATGCGCATGCACGACTGTAATTGGGGAAGAAGGCATTACCCATTTACGGAGGACAGACAAGAAGTGCCTGGTCGCTTGGAGCATGGGGTTATGGAGAGGCTCCGCACTGTACAACAAAGGATCTAGTCCTAAATGTCCAAGTACAGAGTAGAGTGGTGAAAGCTAGCTCTTCACCCCTATGGGTGCCTAACCCTTTATGCAAAGAGTTAGCTGTAAGTCTTAAGCCTAGCCAGCACTTGTGCCCATGCCTTAAGCCTAGCCAGCACTTGTGCCCCCTGCCTTGATCCTAGCGAGCACTGCACTTGTGCCCATGCCTTAAGCCTAGCCCGCACTTGTGCCCAGGCCTTAAGCCTAGCCTGCCCTTTTGCTCAGGCCTTAAGCCTAGCCTGCACTTGTGCCCAGGCCTTAAGCCTAGCTGGCACTTGTGCCCATGCCTTAAGCCTAGCCAGCATTTGTGCCCCCTGCCTTGATCCTAGCCAGCACTGCACTTGTGCCCAGGCCTTAAGCCTAGCCCGCACTGCACTTGTGCCCAGGCCTTAAGCCTAGCCCGCACTGCACTTGTGCCCAGGCATTAAGCCTAGCCCGAACTTGTGCCCAGGCCTTAAGCCTAGCCCGCACTTTTGCCCCGGCCTTAAGCCTTGCCCGCACTTGTGCCTCGGCCTTAAGCCTAGCCCGCACTTGTGCCCCGGCCTTAAGCCTAGCCCGCACTTGTGCCCAGGCCTTAAGCCTAGCCCGCACTTGTGCCCAGGCCTTTAGCCTAGCCCGCACTTGTGCCCCGGCCTTAAGCCTAGCCCGCACTTGTGCCCAGGCCTTAAGCCTAGCCCGCACTTGTGCCCAGGCCTTAAGCCTAGCCCGCACTTGTGCCCAGGCCTTAAGCCTAGCCCGCACTTGTGCCCAGGCCTTAAGCCTAGCCCGCACTTGTGCCCCGGCCTTAAGCCTAGCCCGCACTTGTGCCCAGGCCTTAAGCCTAGCCCGCACTTGTGCCCTGGCCTTAAGCCTAGCCCGCACTTGTGCCCCGGCCTTAAGCCTAGCCCGCACTTGTGCCCAGGCCTTAAGCCTAGCCCGCACTTGTGCCCAGGCCTTAAGCCTAGCCCGCACTTGTGCCCAGGCCTTAAGCCTAGCCCGCACTTGTGCCCAGGCCTTAAGCCTAGCCCGCACTTGTGTCCCGGCCTTAAGCCTAGCCCCCACTTGTGCCCAGGCCTTAAGCCTAGCCCCCACTTGTGCCCAGGCCTTAAGCCTAGCCCGCACTTGTGCCCAGGCCTTAAGCTCAGCCCGCACTTGTGCCCAGGCCTTAAGCCTAGCCCGCACTTGTGCCCAGGCCTTAAGCCTAGCCCGCACCTGTGCCCCGGCCTTAAGCCTAGCCCGCACTTGTTCCCCGGCCTTAAGCCTAGCCCGCACTTGTGCCCCGGCCTTAAGCCTAGCCCGCACTTGTGCCCCGGCCTTAAGCCTAGCCCGCACTTGTGCCCCGGCCTTAAGCCTAGCCCGCACTTGTGCCCCGGCCTTAAGCCTAGCCCGCACTTGTGCCCCGGCCTTAAGCCTAGCCCGCACTTGTGCCCCGGCCTTAAGCCTAGCCCGCACTTGTGCCCCGGCCTTAAGCCTAGCCCCCACTTGTGCCCAGGCCTTAAGCCTAGCCCGCACTTGTGCCCAGGCCTTAAGCCTAGCCCGCACTTGTGCCCAGGCCTTAAGCCTAGCCCGCACTTGTGCCCAGGCCATAAGCCTAGCCCGCACTTGTGCCCAGGCCTTAAGCCTAGCCCGCACTTGTGCCCAGGCCTTAAGCCTAGCCCGCTCTTGTGCCCAGGCCTTAAGCCTAGCCCGCACTTGTGCCCAGGCCTTAAGCCTAGCCTGCACTTGTGTCCCGGCCTTAAGCCTAGCCCCCACTTGTGCCCAGGCCTTAAGCCTAGCCCGCACTTGTGCCCAGGCCTTAAGCCTAGCCCGCACTTGTGCCCAGGCCTTAAGCTCAGCCCGCACTTGTGCCCAGGCCTTAAGCCTAGCCCGCACTTGTGCCCAGGCCTTAAGCCTAGCCCGCACTTTAGAGCCCCTTGAATGCTTGTTTTTTTGTTTTTGTCTTGAGCTTCATGTTGGTTATGCACATAGGGCCAGCTTTACGCTCTTCGCTCTTGTCCCCTCTGAATGCGCATGCCTGACTGTAATTGGGGAAGAAGGCATTACCCATTTACGGAGGACAGACAAGAAGTGCCTGGTCGCTTGGAGCATGGGGTTATGGAGAGGCTCCGCACTGTACAACAAAGGATCTAGTCCTAAATGTCCAAGTACAGAGTAGAGGGGTGAAAGCTAGCTCTTCACCCCTATGGGTGCCTAACCCTTTATGCAAAGAGTTAGCTGTAAGTCTTAAGCCTAGCCAGCACTTGTGCCCATGCCTTA
Source organism: Ranitomeya imitator (assembly GCF_032444005.1). NCBI lineage: Eukaryota > Metazoa > Chordata > Amphibia > Anura > Dendrobatidae > Ranitomeya > Ranitomeya imitator. The sequence goes on from NW_027194014.1 coordinate 199,677, forward strand.
AGCCTAGCCAGCACTTGTGCCCCCTGCCTTGATCCTAGCGAGCACTGCACTTGTGCCCATGCCTTAAGCCTAGCCCGCACTTGTGCCCAGGCCTTAAGCCTAGCCTGCCCTTTTGCTCAGGCCTTAAGCCTAGCCTGCACTTGTGCCCAGGCCTTAAGCCTAGCTGGCACTTGTGCCCATGCCTTAAGCCTAGCCAGCATTTGTGCCCCCTGTCTTGATCCTAGCCAGCACTGCACTTGTGCCCAGGCCTTAAGCCTAGCCCGCACTTGTGTCCCGGCCTTAAGCCTAGCCCCCACTTGTGCCCAGGCCTTAAGCCTAGCCCGCACTTGTGCCCCGGCCTTAAGCCTAGCCCGCACTTGTGCCCAGGCCTTAAGCCTAGCCCGCACTTGTGCCCAGGCCTTTAGCCTAGCCCGCACTTGTGCCCCGGCCTTAAGCCTAGCCCGCACTTGTGCCCAGGCCTTAAGCCTAGCCCGCACTTGTGCCCAGGCCTTAAGCCTAGCCCGCACTTGTGCCCAGGCCTTAAGACTAGCCCGCACTTGTGCCCAGGCCTTAAGCCTAGCCCGCACTTGTGCCCCGGCCTTAAGCCTAGCCCGCACTTGTGCCCAGGCCTTAAGCCTAGCCCGCACTTGTGCCCTGGCCTTAAGCCTAGCCCGCACTTGTGCCCCGGCCTTAAGCCTAGCCCGCACTTGTGCCCAGGCCTTAAGCCTAGCCCGCACTTGTGCCCAGGCCTTAAGCCTAGCCCGCACTTGTGCCCAGGCCTTAAGCCTAGCCCGCACTTGTGCCCAGGCCTTAAACCTAGCCCGCACTTGTGTCCCGGCCTTAAGCCTAGCCCCCACTTGTGCCCAGGCCTTAAGCCTAGCCCCCACTTGTGCCCAGGCCTTAAGCCTAGCCCGCACTTGTGCCCAGGCCTTAAGCTCAGCCCGCACTTGTGCCCAGGCCTTAAGCCTAGCCCGCACTTGTGCCCAGGCCTTAAGCCTAGCCCGCACCTGTGCCCCGGCCTTAAGCCTAGCCCGCACTTGTTCCCCGGCCTTAAGCCTAGCCCGCACTTGTGCCCCGGCCTTAAGCCTAGCCCGCACTTGTGCCCCGGCCTTAAGCCTAGCCCGCACTTGTGCCCCGGCCTTAAGCCTAGCCCGCACTTGTGCCCCGGCCTTAAGCCTAGCCCGCACTTGTGCCCCGGCCTTAAGCCTAGCCCGCACTTGTGCCCCGGCCTTAAGCCTAGCCCCCACTTGTGCCCAGGCCTTAAGCCTAGCCCGCACTTGTGCCCAGGCCTTAAGCCTAGCCCGCACTTGTGCCCAGGCCTTAAGCCTAGCCCGCACTTGTGCCCAGGCCATAAGCCTAGCCCGCACTTGTGCCCAGGCCTTAAGCCTAGCCCGCACTTGTGCCCAGGCCTTAAGCCTAGCCCGCTCTTGTGCCCAGGCCTTAAGCCTAGCCCGCACTTGTGCCCAGGCCTTAAGCCTAGCCTGCACTTGTGTCCCGGCCTTAAGCCTAGCCCCCACTTGTGCCCAGGCCTTAAGCCTAGCCCGCACTTGTGCCCAGGCCTTAAGCCTAGCCCGCACTTGTGCCCAGGCCTTAAGCTCAGCCCGCACTTGTGCCCAGGCCTTAAGCCTAGCCCGCACTTGTGCCCAGGCCTTAAGCCTAGCCCGCACTTTAGAGCCCCTTGAATGCTTGTTTTTTTGTTTTTGTCTTGAGCTTCATGTTGGTTATGCACATAGGGCCAGCTTTACGCTCTTCGCTCTTGTCCCCTCTGAATGCGCATGCCTGACTGTAATTGGGGAAGAAGGCATTACCCATTTACGGAGGACAGACAAGAAGTGCCTGGTCGCTTGGAGCATGGGGTTATGGAGAGGCTCCGCACTGTACAACAAAGGATCTAGTCCTAAATGTCCAAGTACAGAGTAGAGGGGTGAAAGCTAGCTCTTCACCCCTATGGGTGCCTAACCCTTTATGCAAAGAGTTAGCTGTAAGTCTTAAGCCTAGCCAGCACTTGTGCCCATGCCTTAAGCCTAGCCAGCACTTGTGCCCCCTGCCTTGATCCTAGCGAGCACTGCACTTGTGCCCATGCCTTAAGCCTAGCCCGCACTTGTGCCCAGGCCTTAAGCCTAGCCTGCCCTTTTGCTCAGGCCTTAAGCCTAGCCTGCACTTGTGCCCAGGCCTTAAGCCTAGCTGGCACTTGTGCCCATGCCTTAAGCCTAGCCAGCATTTGTGCCCCCTGCCTTGATCCTAGCCAGCACTGCACTTGTGCCCAGGCCTTAAGCCTAGCCCGCACTTGTGTCCCGGCCTTAAGCCTAGCCCCCACTTGTGCCCAGGCCTTAAGCCTAGCCCGCACTTGTGCCCAGGCCTTAAGCTCAGCCCGCACTTGTGCCCAGGCCTTAAGCCTAGCCCGCACTTGTGCCCAGGCCTTAAGCCTAGCCCGCACCTGTGCCTCGGCCTTAAGCCTAGCCCGCACCTGAGCCCCGGCCTTAAGCCTAGCCCGCACTTGTTCCCCGGCCTTAAGCCTAGCCCGCACTTGTGCCCCGGCCTTAAGCCTAGCCCGCACTTGTGTCCCGGCCTTAAGCCTAGCCCGCACTTGTGCCCCGGCCTTAAGCCTAGCCCGCACTTGTGCCCCGGCCTTAAGCCTAGCCCGCACTTGTGCCCTGGCCTTAAGCCTAGCCCGCACTTGTGCCCCGGCCTTAAGCCTAGCCCGCACTTGTGCCCCGGCCTTAAGCCTAGCCCCCACTTGTGCCCAGGCCTTAAGCCTAGCCCGCACTTGTGCCCAGGCCTTAAGCCTAGCCCGCACTTGTGTCCCGGCCTTAAGCCTAGCCCCCACTTGTGCCCAGGCCTTAAGCCTAGCCCGCACTTGTGCCCAGGCCTTAAGCCTAGCCCGCACTTGTGCCCCGGCCTTAAGCCTAGCCCGCACTTGTGCCCCGGCCTTAAGCCTAGCCCGCACTTGTGCCCAGGCCTTAAGCCTAGCCCGCACTTGTGCCCAGGCCTTAAGCCTAGCCCGCACTTGTGCCCCGGCCTTAAGCCTAGCCCGCACTTGTGCCCAGGCCTTAAGCCTAGCCCGCACTTGTGCCCCGGCCTTAAGCCTAGCCCGCACTTGTGCCCAGGCCTTAAGCCTAGCCCGCACTTGTGCCCCGGCCTTAAGCCTAGCCCGCACTTGTGCCCCGGCCTTAAGCCTAGCCCGCACTTGTGCCCCGGCCTTAAGCCTAGCCCGCACTTGTGCCCAGGCCTTAAGCCTAGCCCGCACTTGTGCCCAGGCCTTAAGCCTAGCCCGCACTTGTGCCCCGGCCTTAAGCCTAGCCCGCACTTGTGCCCCGGCCTTAAGCCTAGCCCGCACTTGTGCCCTGGCCTTAAGCCTAGCCCGCACTTGTGCCCTGGCCTTAAGCCTAGCCCGCACTTGTGCCCAGGCCTTAAGCCTAGCCCGCACTTGTGCCCAGGCCTTAAGCTCAGCCCGCACTTGTGCCCAGGCCTTAAGCCTAGCCCGCACTTGTGCCCAGGCCTTAAGCCTAGCCCGCACTTGTGCCCAGGCCTTAAGCCTAGCCCGCACTTTAGAGCCCCTTGAATGCTTGTTTTTTTGTTTTTGTCTTGAGCTTCATGTTGGTTATGCACATAGGGCCAGCTTTACGCTCTTCGCTCTTGTCCCCTCTGAATGCGCATGCACGACTGTAATTGGGGAAGAAGGCATTACCCATTTACGGAAGATAGACAAGAAGTGCCTGGTCGCTTGGAGCATGGGGTTATGGAGAGGCTCCGCACTGTACAACAAAGGAACTAGTCCTAAATGTCCAAGTACAGAGTAGAGGGGTGAAAGCTAGCTCTTCACCCCTATGGGTGCCTAACCCTTTATGCAAAGAGTTAGCTGTAAGTTTTAAGCCTAGCCAGCACTTGTGCTTATGCCTTAAGCCTAGCCAGCACTTGTGCCCCCTGCCTTGATCCTAGTGAGCACTGCACTTGTGCCCATGCCTTAAGCCTAGCCCGCACTTGTGCCCAGGCCTTAAGCCTAGCCCGCACTTGTGCCCCGGCCTTAAGCCTAGCCCGCACTTGTGCCCCGGCCTTAAGCCTAGCCCGCACTTATGCCCAGGCCTTAAGCCTAGCCCGCACTTGTGCCCCGGCCTTAAGCCTAGCCCGCACTTGTGCCCAGGCCTTAAGCCTAGCCTGCACTTGTGCCCAGGCCTTAAGCCTAGCCCGCACTTGTGCCCAGGCCTTAAGCCTAGCCCGCACTTGTGCCCAGGCCTTAAGCCTAGCCCGCACTTGTGCCCAGGCCTTAAGCCTAGCCCGCACTTGTGCACAGGCCTTAAGCCTAGCCCGCACTTGTGTCCCGGCCTTAAGCCTAGCCCCCACTTGTGCCCAGGCCTTAAGCCTAGCCCGCACTTGTGCCCAGGCCTTAAGCCTAGCCCGCACTTGTGCCCAGGCCTTAAGCCTAGCCCGCACTTGTGCCCAGGCCTTAAGCCTAGCCCGCACTTGTGCCCAGGCCTTAAGCTCAGCCCGCACTTGTGCCCAGGCCTTAAGCCTAGCCCGCACTTGTGCCCAGGCCTTAAGCCTAGCCCGCACTTGTGCCCCGGCCTTAAGCCTAGCCCGCACCTGAGCCCCGGCCTTAAGCCTAGCCCGCACCTGAGCCCCGGCCTTAAGCCTAGCCCGCACCTGAGCCCCGGCCTTAAGCCTAGCCCGCACTTGTTCCCCGGCCTTAAGCCTAGCCCGCACTTGTGCCCCGGCCTTAAGCCTAGCCCGCACTTGTGCCCCGGCCTTAAGCCTAGCTCGCACTTGTGCCCCGGCCTTAAGCCTAGCCCGCACTTGTGCCCCGGCCTTAAGCCTAGCCCCCACTTGTGCCCAGGCCTTAAGCCTAGCCCGCACTTGTGCCCAGGCCTTAAGCCTAGCTTGCACTTGTGCCCAGGCCTTAAGCCTAGCCCGCACTTGTGCCCCGGCCTTAAGCCTAGCCCGCACTTGTGCCCAGGCCTTAAGCCTAGCCCGCACTTGTGCCCCGGCCTTAAGCCTAGCCCGCACTTGTGCCCCGGCCTTAAGCCTAGCCCGCACTTGTGCCCAGGCCTTAAGCCTAGCCCGCACTTGTGCCCAGGCCTTAAGCCTAGCCCGCACTTGTGCCCAGGCCTTAAGCCTAGCCCGCACTTGTGCCCAGGCCTTAAGCCTAGCCCGCACTTGTGTCCCGGCCTTAAGCCTAGCCCCCACTTGTGCCCAGGCCTTAAGCCTAGCCCGCACTTGTGCCCAGGCCTTAACCTAGCCCGCACTTGTGCCCAGGCCTTAAGCTCAGCCCGCACTTGTGCCCAGGCCTTAAGCCTAGCCCGCACTTGTGCCCAGGCCTTAAGCCTAGCCCGCACTTGTGCCCAGGCCTTAAGCCTAGCCCGCACTTTAGAGCCCCTTGAATGCTTGTTTTTTTGTTTTTGTCTTGAGCTTCATGTTGGTTATGCACATAGGGCCAGCTTTACGCTCTTCGCTCTTGTTCCCTCTGAATGCGCATGCACGACTGTAATTGGGGAAGAAGGCATTACCCATTTACGGAGGACAGACAAGAAGTGCCTGGTCGCTTGGAGCATGGGGTTATGGAGAGGCTCCGCACTGTACAACAAAGGATCTAGTCCTAAATGTCCAAGTACAGAGTAGAGTGGTGAAAGCTAGCTCTTCACCCCTATGGGTGCCTAACCCTTTATGCAAAGAGTTAGCTGTAAGTCTTAAGCCTAGCCAGCACTTGTGCCCATGCCTTAAGCCTAGCCAGCACTTGTGCCCCCTGCCTTGATCCTAGCGAGCACTGCACTTGTGCCCATGCCTTAAGCCTAGCCCGCACTTGTGCCCAGGCCTTAAGCCTAGCCTGCCCTTTTGCTCAGGCCTTAAGCCTAGCCTGCACTTGTGCCCAGGCCTTAAGCCTAGCTGGCACTTGTGCCCATGCCTTAAGCCTAGCCAGCATTTGTGCCCCCTGCCTTGATCCTAGCCAGCACTGCACTTGTGCCCAGGCCTTAAGCCTAGCCCGCACTGCACTTGTGCCCAGGCCTTAAGCCTAGCCCGCACTGCACTTGTGCCCAGGCATTAAGCCTAGCCCGAACTTGTGCCCAGGCCTTAAGCCTAGCCCGCACTTTTGCCCCGGCCTTAAGCCTTGCCCGCACTTGTGCCTCGGCCTTAAGCCTAGCCCGCACTTGTGCCCCGGCCTTAAGCCTAGCCCGCACTTGTGCCCCGGCCTTAAGCCTAGCCCGCACTTGTGCCCCGGCCTTAAGCCTAGCCCGCACTTGTGCCCCGGCCTTAAGCCTAGCCCGCACTTGTGCCCCGGCCTTAAGCCTAGCCCGCACTTGTGCCCCGGCCTTAAGCCTAGCCCGCACTTGTGCCCAGGCCTTAAGCCTAGCCCGCACTTGTGCCCAGGCCTTAAGCCTAGCCCGCACTTGTGCCCAGGCCTTAAGCCTAGCCCGCACTTGTGCCCCGGCCTTAAGCCTAGCCCGCACTTGTGCCCCGGCCTTAAGCCTAGCCCGCACTTGTGCCCCGGCCTTAAGCCTAGCCCGCACTTGTGCCCCGGCCTTAAGCCTAGCCCGCACTTGTGCCCAGGCCTTAAGCCTAGCCCGCACTTGTGCCCCGGCCTTAAGCCTAGCCCGCACTTGTGCCCAGGCCTTAAGCCTAGCCCGCACTTGTGCCCAGGCCTTAAGCCTAGCCCGCACTTGTGCCCAGGCCTTAAGCCTAGCCCGCACTTGTGTCCCGGCCTTAAGCCTAGCCCCCACTTGTGCCCAGGCCTTAAGCCTAGCCCGCACTTGTGCCCAGGCCTTAAGCCTAGCCCGCACTTGTGCCCAGGCCTTAAGCCTAGCCCGCACTTGTGCCCAGGCCATAAGCCTAGCCCGCACTTGTGCCCAGGCCTTAAGCCTAGCCCGCACCTGTGCCCCGGCCTTAAGCCTAGCCCGCACCTGAGCCCCGGCCTTAAGCCTAGCCCGCACTTGTTCCCCGGCCTTAAGCCTAGCCCGCACTTGTGCCCCGGCCTTAAGCCTAGCCCGCACTTGTGCCCCGGCCTTAAGCCTAGCCCGCACTTGTGCCCCGGCCTTAAGCCTAGCCCGCACTTGTGCACCGGCCTTAAGCCTAGCCCGCACTTGTGCCCCGGCCTTAAGCCTAGCCCGCACTTGTGCCCAGGCCTTAAGCCTAGCCCGCACTTGTGCCCAGGCCTTAAGCCTAGCCGGCACTTGTGCCCAGGCCTTAGGCCTAGCCGGCACTTGTGCCCAGGCCTTAAGCCTAGCCCGCACTTGTGCCCCGGCCTTAAGCCTAGCCCGCACTTGTGTCCCGGCCTTAAGCCTAGCCCGCACTTGTGCCCAGGCCTTAAGCCTAGCCCGCACTTGTGACCAGGCCTTTAGCCTAGCCCGCACTTGTGCCCCGGCCTTAAGCCTAGCCCGCACTTGTGCCCCGGCCTTAAGCCTAGCCCGCACTTGTGCCCAGGCCTTAAGCCTAGCCCGCACTTGTGCCCAGGCCTTAAGCCTAGCCCGCACTTGTGCCCAGGCCTTAAGCCTAGCCCGCACTTGTGCCCAGGCCTTAAGCCTAGCCCGCACTTGTGCCCCGGCCTTAAGCCTAGCCCGCACTTGTGCCCAGGCCTTAAGCCTAGCCCGCACTTGTGCCCTGGCCTTAAGCCTAGCCCGCACTTGTGCCCCGGCCTTAAGCCTAGCCCGCACTTGTGCCCAGGCCTTTAGCCTAGCCCGCACTTGTGCCCAGGCCTTAAGCCTAGCCCGCACTTGTGCCCAGGCCTTAAGCCTAGCCCGCACTTGTGCCCAGGCCTTAAGCCTAGCCCGCACTTGTGCCCAGGCCTTAAGCCTAGCCCGCACTTGTGTCCCGGCCTTAAGCCTAGCCCCCACTTGTGCCCAGGCCTTAAGCCTAGCCCGCACTTGTGCCCAGGCCTTAAGCTCAGCCTGCACTTGTGCCCAGGCCTTAAGCCTAGCCCGCACTTGTGCCCAGGCCTTAAGCCTAGCCCGCACCTGTGCCCCGGCCTTAAGCCTAGCCCGCACTTGTTCCCCGGCCTTAAGCCTAGCCCGCACTTGTGCCCCGGCCTTAAGCCTAGCCCGCACTTGTGCCCCGGCCTTAAGCCTAGCCCGCACTTGTGCCCCGGCCTTAAGCCTAGCCCGCACTTGTGCCCCGGCCTTAAGCCTAGCCCGCACTTGTGCCCCGGCCTTAAGCCTAGCCCGCACTTGTGCCCCGGCCTTAAGCCTATCCCGCACTTGTGCCCAGGCCTTAAGCCTAGCCCGCACTTGTGCCCAGGCCTTAAGCCTAGCCCGCACTTGTGCCCAGGCCTTAAGCCTAGCCCGCACTTGTGCCCAGGCCTTAAGCTCAGCCCGCACTTGTGCCCTGGCCTTAAGCCTAGCCCGCACTTGTGCCCAGGCCTTAAGCCAAGCCCGCACTTGTGCCCAGGCCTTAAGCCTAGCCCGCACTTGTGCCCCGGCCTTAAGCCTAGCCCGCACTTGTGCCCAGGCCTTAAGCCTAGCCCGCACTTGTGCCCAGGCCTTAAGCCTAGCCCGCACTTGTGCCCCGGCCTTAAGCCTAGCCCGCACTTGTGCCCCGGCCTTAAGCCTAGCCCGCACTTGTGCCCAGGCCTTAAGCCTAGCCCGCACTTGTGCCCCGGCCTTAAGCCTAGCCCGCACTTGTGCCCCGGCCTTAAGCCTAGCCCGCACTTGTGCCCAGGCCTTAAGCCTAGCCCGCACTTGTGCCCAGGCCTTAAGCCTAGCCCGCTCTTGTGCCCAGGCCTTAAGCCTAGCCCGCACTTGTGCCCAGGCCTTAAGCCTAGCCCGCACTTGTGTCCCGGCCTTAAGCCTAGCCCCCACTTGTGCCCAGGCCTTAAGCCTAGCCCGCACTTGTGCCCAGGCCTTAAGCCTAGCCCGCACTTGTGCCCAGGCCTTAAGCTCTGCCCGCACTTGTGCCCAGGCCTTAAGCCTAGCCCGTACTTGTGCCCAGGCCTTAAGCCTAGCCCGCACTTTAGAGCCCCTTGAATGCTTGTTTTTTTGTTTTTGTCTTGAGCTTCATGTTGGTTATGCACATAGGGCCAGCTTTACGCTCTTCGCTCTTGTCCCCTCTGAATGCGCATGCCTGACTGTAATTGGGGAAGAAGGCATTACCCATTTACGGAGGACAGACAAGAAGTGCCTGGTCGCTTGGAGCATGGGGTTATGGAGAGGCTCCGCACTGTACAACAAAGGATCTAGTCCTAAATGTCCAAGTACAGAGTAGAGGGGTGAAAGCTAGCTCTTCACCCCTATGGGTGCCTAACCCTTTATGCAAAGAGTTAGCTGTAAGTCTTAAGCCTAGCCAGCACTTGTGCCCATGCCTTAAGCCTAGCCAGCACTTGTGCCCCCTGCCTTGATCCTAGCGAGCACTGCACTTGTGCCCATGCCTTAAGCCTAGCCCGCACTTGTGCCCAGGCCTTAAGCCTAGCCTGCCCTTTTGCTCAGGCCTTAAGCCTAGCCTGCACTTGTGCCCAGGCCTTAAGCCTAGCTGGCACTTGTGCCCATGCCTTAAGCCTAGCCAGCATTTGTGCCCCCTGCCTTGATCCTAGCCAGCACTGCACTTGTGCCCAGGCCTTAAGCCTAGCCCGCACTGCACTTGTTCCCAGGCCTTAAGCCTAGCCCGCACTGCACTTGTGCCCAGGCATTAAGCCTAGCCCGCACTGCACTTGTGCCCAGGCATTAAGCCTAGCCCGAACTTGTGCCCAGGCCTTAAGCCTAGCCCGCACTTGTGCCCACGCCTTAAGCCTAGCCCGCACTTTTGCCCCGGCCTTAAGCCTTGCCCGCACTTGTGCCCCGGCCTTAAGCCTAGCCCGCACTTGTGCCCCGGCCTTAAGCCTAGCCCGCACTTGTGCCCCGGCCTTAAGCCTAGCCCGCACTTGTGCCCCGGCCTTAAGCCTAGCCCGCACTTGTGCCCCGGCCTTAAGCCTAGCCCGCACTTGTGCCCCGGCCTTAAGCCTAGCCCGCACTTGTGCCCCGGCCTTAAGCCTAGCCCGCACTTGTGCCCCGGCCTTAAGCCTAGCCCGCACTTGTGCCCAGGCCTTAAGCCTAGCCCGCACTTGTGCCCAGGCCTTAAGCCTAGCCCGCACTTGTGCCCCGGCCTTAAGCCTAGCCCGCACTTGTGCCCCGGCCTTAAGCCTAGCCCGCACTTGTGCCCCGGCCTTAAGCCTAGCCCGCACTTGTGCCCCGGCCTTAAGCCTAGCCCGCACTTGTGCCCCGGCCTTAAGCCTAGCCCGCACTTGTGCCCAGGCCTTAAGCCTAGCCCGCACTTGTGCCCAGGCCTTAAGCCTAGCCCGCACTTGTGCCCAGGCCTTAAGCCTAGCCCGCACTTGTGCCCAGGCCTTAAGCCTAGCCCGCACTTGTGCCCCGGCCTTAAGCCTAGCCCGCACTTGTGCCCAAGCCTTTAGCCTAGCCCGCACTTGTGCCCCGGCCTTAAGCCTAGCCCGCACTTGTGCCCCGGCCTTAAGCCTAGCCCGCACTTGTGCCCAGGCCTTAAGCCTAGCCCGCACTTGTGCCCAGGCCTTAAGCCTAGCCCGCACTTGTGCCCAGGCCTTAAGCCTAGCCCGCACTTGTGCCCAGGCCTTAAGCCTAGCCCGCACTTGTGTCCCGGCCTTAAGCCTAGCCCCCACTTGTGCCCAGGCCTTAAGCCTAGCCCGCACTTGTGCCCAGGCCTTAAGCCTAGCCCGCACTTGTGCCCAGGCCTTAAGCTCAGCCCGCACTTGTGCCCAGGCCTTAAGCCTAGCCCGCACTTGTGCCCAGGCCTTAAGCCTAGCCCGCACTTGTGCCCAGGCCTTAAGCCTAGCCCGCACTTTAGAGCCCCTTGAATGCTTGTTTTTTTGTTTTTGTCTTGAGCTTCATGTTGGTTATGCACATAGGGCCATCTTTACGCTCTTCGCTCTTGTCCCCTCTGAATGCGCATGCACGACTGTAATTGGGGAAGAAGGCATTACCCATTTACGGAGGACAGACAAGAAGTGCCTGGTCGCTTGGAGCATGGGGTTATGGAGAGGCTCCGCACTGTACAACAAAGGAACTAGTCCTAAATGTCCAAGTACAGAGTAGAGGGGTGAAAGCTAGCTCTTCACCCCTATGGGTGCCTAACCCTTTATGCAAAGAGTTAGCTGTAAGTCTTAAGCCTAGCCAGCACTTGTGCCCATGCCTTAAGCCTAGCCAGCACTTGTGCCCCCTGCCTTGATCCTAGTGAGCACTGCACTTGTGCCCATGCCTTAAGCCTAGCCCGCACTTGTGCCCAGGCCTTAAGCCTAGCCCGCCCTTTTGCTCAGGCCTTAAGCCTAGCCTGCACTTGTGCCCAGGCCTTAAGCCTAGCTGGCACTTGTGCCCATGCCTTAAGCCTAGCCAGCATTTGTGCCCCCTGCCTTGATCCTAGCCAGCACTGCACTTGTGCCCAGGCCTTAAGCCTAGCCCGCACTGCACTTGTGCCCAGGCCTTAAGCCTAGCCCGCACTGCACTTGTGCCCAGGCATTAAGCCTAGCCCGAACTTGTGCCCAGGCCTTAAGCCTAGCCCGCACTTGTGCCCACGCCTTAAGCCTAGCCCGCACTTGTGCCCAGGCCTTAAGCCTAGCCCGCACTTGTGCCCAGGCCTTAAGCCTAGCCCGCACTTGTGCCCCGGCCTTAAGCCTAGCCCCCACTTGTGCCCAGGCCTGTTGTGAATTCTGTGGCTGAATTCACTCCTGTGGTCACAAGTGGTACTGCAGCTTCTGATCTTCCTCCCTCAGGTGTTCTGGTGAGCTCGTTAACTGCTTCATTACTTAACTCCGCCTGATGCTGCTATCCTTGCTCCTTGTCAATGTTTCATTGTTGGATCTGAGCTTCTCCTGCTTGTTCCTGTGACCTGCTGCTCTGTATAGCTAGTGCTTTTTGCTTTTTTGTTGCTTTTTTTTCTGTCCATCTTGTCTTTTGATTTGCTGGAAGCTCTGAGACGCAAAGGGTGTACCGCCGTGCCGTTAGTTCGGCACGGTGGGGGTTTTTTTGCCCCCTTTGCGTGGTTTTGCTTTAGGGTTTTTTGTAGACTGCAAAGTTCGCTTTACTGTCCTCGCTCTGTCCTAGAATATCGGGCCCCACTTTGCTGAATCTATTTCATCCCTACGTTTTGTCTTTTCATCTTACTCACAGTCATTATATGTGGGGGCTGCCTTTTCCTTTGGGGAATTTCTCTGGGGCAAGTCAGGCCTATTTTTCTATCTTCAGGCTAGCTAGTTTCTTAGGCTGTGCCGAGTTGCCTAGGTAGTTGTTAGGCGCAATTCACAGCCGCTTTTAGTTGTGTTTAGGATAGGATCAGGTGTGCAGTCTACAGAGTTTCCACGTCTCAGAGCTCGTTCTTGTATTTTTGGGTATTTGTCAGATCACTGTGTGCGCTCTGATCGCTAAGCACACTGTGTTTCTGGATTGCCTTCATAACACCTGTCATTAGCAAACATAACAGTACAAGGAGCCAAACTAATGATTCTCAATAGAGGGAAAGAAAAAGTTCTGACATCATTTTTTTTTTTCCTCAGCTCTGTGTTCACTTTTTTTTTTCCCCTAGACATTTGGGTTATTCTGGACACAGGTGTGGACATGGATTTTCAGGGTCTGTGCTCTTCAATGGATAATCTCGTTATAAATGTACAAAAAATTCAAGATACTATTGATCAGAAATCTATGTTAGAACCAAGAATTCCTATTCCTGATTTGTTTTTTGGAGATAGAACTAAGTTTCTAAGTTTCAAAAATAATTGTAAGCTATTTCTGGCCTTGAAACCTCATTCTTCTGGTAATCCTATTCAACAGGTTTTGATTATTATTTCTTTTTTGCGCGGCGACCCTCAAGACTGGGCATTTTCTCTTTCGCCAGGAGACCCTGCATTGAGTAGTGTCGATGCGTTTTTCCTGGCGCTCAGATTGCTGTACGATGAGCCTAATTCAGTGGATCAGGCTGAGAAAAATTTGCTGGCTTTGTGCCAGGGTCAGGATGATATAGAAGTATATTGTCAGAAATTTAGGAAATGGTCAGTACTCACTCAGTGGAATGAATCTGCGCTGGCAGCTTTGTTCAGAAAGGGTCTCTCTGAGGCTCTTAAGGATGTCATGGTGGGATTTCCTATGCCTGCTGGTTTGAATCAGTCTTTGTCTTTGGCCATTCAGATCTGTCGACGCTTGCGCGAGCGTAAATCTGTGCACCATTTGGCGGTACTGCCTGAGGTTAAGCCCAGTGCGATAGGACTATGACTAGAGTTGAACGGCAGGAATACAGACGTCTGAATGGTCTGTGTTTCTACTGTGGTGATTCCACTCATGCTATTTCTGATTGTCCTAAGCGCACTAAGCGGTCCGCTAGGTCTGCCGTCATTGGTACTGTACAGTCCAAATTCCTTCTGTCCATTACCTTGATATGCTCTTTGTCGTCATTTTCTGTCATGGCGTTTGTGGATTCGGGCGCTGCCTTGAATCTGATGGATTTGGATTATGCTAAGCGTTGTGGGTTTTTCTTGGAGCCTTTGCGGTGTCCTATTCCATTGAGAGGAATTGATGCTACACCTTTGGCCAAGAATAAACCTCAATACTGGGCCCAGCTGACCATGTGCATGGCTCCTACACATCAGGAAGTTATTCGCTTTCTGGTGTTGCATAATCTGCATGATGTGGTCGTGTTGGGGTTGCCATGGCTACAAACCCATAATCCAGTATTGGATTGGAATTCCATGTCGGTATCCAGCTGGGGTTGTCAGGGGGTACATGGTGATGTTCCATTTTTGTCGATTTCGTCATCCACCCCTTCTGAGGTCCCAGAGTTCTTGTCTGATTATCAGGATGTATTTGAAGAGCCCAAGTCCGATGCTCTACCTCCGCATAGGGATTGTGATTGTGCTATCAATTTGATTCCTGGTAGTAAATTCCCTAAAGGTCGATTATTTAATTTATCCGTGCCCGAACACGCCGCTATGCGCAGTTATGTGAATGAATCCCTGGAGAAGGGACATATTCGCCCATCGTCATCACCACTGGGAGCAGGGTTCTTCTTTGTAGCCAAGAAGGATTGTTCGCTGAGACCGTGTATTGATTACCGCCTTCTTAATAAGATCACTGTTAAATTTCAGTATCCCTTGCCATTGTTATCTGACTTGTTTGCTCGGATTAAGGGGGCTAGTTGGTTCACTAAGATAGATCTTCGTGGTGCGTATAATCTGGTGAGAATCAGGCAAGGAGATGAATGGAAAACTGCATTCAATACGCCCGAGGGTCATTTTGAGTATCTAGTGATGCCGTTCGGACTTGCCAATGCTCCATCTGTGTTTCAGTCTTTTATGCATGACATCTTCCGTGAGTATCTGGATAAATTCCTGATTGTTTACTTGGATGACATTTTGATCTTCTCAGATGATTGGGAGTCTCATGTGAAGCAGGTCAGAATGGTTTTTCAGGTCCTGCGTGCTAACTCTTTGTTTGTGAAGGGATCAAAGTGTCTCTTTGGTGTGCAGAAAGTTTCATTTTTGGGGTTCATCTTTACCCCTTCTACTATCGAGATGGATCCAGTTAAGGTCCAAGCCATCCAGGATTGGATTCAGCCGACATCTCTGAAAAGTCTGCAAAAGTTCCTGGGCTTTGCTAATTTTTATCGTCGCTTCATCTGTAATTTTTCTAGCATTGCCAAACCATTGACCGATTTGACCAAGAAGGGTGCTGATTTGGTTAATTGGTCTTCTGCTGCTGTGGAAGCTTTTCAGGAGTTGAAGCGTCGTTTTTGTTCTGCCCCTGTGTTGTGTCAGCCAGATGTTTCTCTTCCGTTCCAGGTCGAGGTTGATGCTTCTGAGATTGGAGCAGGGGCGGTTTTGTCACAGAGAGGTTCTGATTGCTCAGTGATGAAACCATGTGCTTTCTTTTCCAGGAAGTTTTCGCCCGCTGAGCGTAATTATGATGTGGGCAATCGAGACTTGCTGGCCATGAAGTGGGCATTTGAGGAGTGGCGTCATTGGCTTGAAGGAGCTAAGCATCGCGTGGTGGTATTGACTGATCATAAGAACTTGACTTATCTCGAGTCTGCCAAGCGCTTGAATCCTAGACAGGCCCGTTGGTCGTTATTTTTTGCCCGCTTCGACTTTGTGATTTCGTACCTTCCGGGCTCTAAAAATGTGAAGGCGGATGCTCTGTCTAGGAGTTTTGTGCCCGACTCTCCGGGTTTATCTGAGCCAGCGGGTATCCTCAAGGAAGGAGTCATTGTGTCTGCCATCTCCCCTGATTTGCGGCGGGTGCTGCAAAAATTTCAGGCGAATAAACCTGATCGTTGTCCAGCAGAGAAACTGTTCGTCCCTGATAGGTGGACTAATAAACTTATCTCTGAACTTCATTGTTCGGTGTTGGCTGGTCATCCTGGAATCTTTAGTACCAGAGAGTTAGTGGCTAGATCCTTCTGGTGGCCATCTCTGTCACGGGATGTACGTACTTTTGTGCAGTCCTGTGGGATTTGTGCTAGGGCTAAGCCCTGCTGTTCTCGTGCCAGTGGGTTGCTTTTGCCCTTGCCGGTCCCAAAGAGGCCTTGGACACATATTTCGATGGATTTCATTTCTGACCTTCCCGTTTCTCAAAAGATGTCAGTCATTTGGGTGGTCTGTGATCGCTTTTCTAAAATGGTCCATCTGGTGCCCTTGGCTAAATTGCCTTCCTCCTCTGATTTGGTACCTTTGTTCTTTCAGCATGTGGTTCGGTTGCATGGCATTCCTGAGAATATTGTTTCTGACAGAGGTTCCCAGTTTGTTTCAAGGTTTTGGCGAGCCTTTTGTGGTAGGTTGGGCATTGACCTATCCTTTTCCTCGGCTTTCCATCCTCAGACTAATGGCCAGACCGAACGAACCAATCAGACCTTGGAAACATATCTGAGATGTTTTGTTTCTGCAGACCAGGATGATTGGGTGTCCTTTTTGCCGTTGGCTGAGTTCGCCCTTAATAATCGGGCCAGCTCGGCTACCTTGGTTTCTCCATTTTTTTGCAATTCTGGGTTCCATCCTCATTTCTCTTCAGGACAGGTTGAGTCTTCGGACTGTCCTGGTGTGGATTCTGTGGTGGATAGGTTGCAGCAGATCTGGACTCAGGTAGTGGACAATTTGATCTTGTCCCAGGAGAAAGCTCAACTTTTCGCTAATCGCAGACGCCGTGTGGGTCCCCGACTTCGTGTTGGGGATCTGGTTTGGTTATCTTCTCGTCATATTCCTATGAAGGTTTCCTCTCCTAAATTTAAACCTTGTTTTATTGGTCCGTATAGGATTTCTGAGGTTCTCAATCCTGTGTCTTTTCGTTTGACCCTCCCAGACTCCTTTTCCATACATAATGTATTCCATAGGTCGTTGTTGCGGAGATACGTGGCACCTATGGTTCCATCTGTTGAGCCTCCTGCCCCGGTTTTGGTGGAGGGGGAATTGGAGTATATTGTGGAGAAGATTTTGGATTCTCGTGTTTCTAGACGGAAACTCCAGTATCTGGTTAAATGGAAGGGTTATGCTCAGGAAGATAATTCCTGGGTTTTTGCCTCTGATGTTCATGCTTCCGATCTTGTTCGTGCCTTTCATGCGGCTCATCCTGGTCGGCCTGGGGGCTCTGGTGAGGGTTCGGTGACCCCTCCTCAAGGGGGGGGTACTGTTGTGAATTCTGTGGCTGAATTCACTCCTGTGGTCACAAGTGGTACTGCAGCTTCTGAGCTTCCTCCCTCAGGTGTTCTGGTGAGCTCGTTAACTGCTTCATTACTTAACTCCGCCTGATGCTGCTATCCTTGCTCCTTGTCAATGTTTCAGTGTTGGATCTGAGCTTCTCCTGATTGTTCCTGTGACCTGCTGCTCTGTATAGCTAGTGCTTTTTGCTTTTTTGTTGCTTTTTTTTCTGTCCAGCTTGTCTTTTGTTTTGCTGGAAGCTCTGAGACGCAAAGGGTGTACCGCCGTGCCGTTAGTTCGGCACGGTGGGTTTTTTTTTTTGCCCCCTTTGCGTGGTTTTGCTTTAGGGTTTTTTGTAATAATAATAATAATAATAATAATCTTTATTTTTATATAGCGCTAACATATTCCGCAGCGCTTTACAGTTTGCACACATTATCATCACTTTCCCCATTGGGCTCACAATCTAAATTCCCTATCAGTATGTCTGTGGAATGCCTTTTGTAGACTGCAAAGTTCGCTTTACTGTCCTCGCTCTGTCCTAGAATATCGGGCCCCACTTTGCTGAATCTATTTCATCCCTACGTTTTGTCTTTTCATCTTACTCACAGTCATTATATGTGGGGGGCTGCCTTTTCCTTTGGGGAATTTCTCTGGGGCAAGTCAGGCCTATTTTTCTATCTTCAGGCTAGCTAGTTTCTTAGGCTGTGCCGAGTTGCCTAGGTAGTTGTGAGGCGCAATCCACAGCCGCTTTTAGTTGTGTTTAGGATAGGATCAGGTGTGCAGTCTACAGAGTTTCCACGTCTCAGAGCTCGTTCTTGTATTTTTGGGTATTTGTCAGATCACTGTGTGCGCTCTGATCGCTAAGCACACTGTGTTTCTGGATTGCCTTCATAACACCTGTCATTAGCAAACATAACACAGGCCTTAAGCCTAGCCCGCACTTGTGCCCAGGCCTTAAGCCTAGCCCGCACTTGTGCCCAGGCCTTAAGCTCAGCCCGCACTTGTGCCCAGGCCTTAAGCCTAGCCCGCACTTGTGCCCAGGCCTTAAGCCTAGCCCGCACTTTTGAGCCCCTTGAATGCTTGTTTGTTTGTTTTTGTCTTCAGCTTCATGTTGGTTATGCACATAGGGCCAGCTTTACGCTCTTCGCTCTTGTCCCCTCTGAATGCGCATGCACGACTGTAATTGGGGAAGAAGGCATTACCCATTTACGGAGGACAGACAAGAAGTGCCTGGTCGCTTGGAGCATGGGGTTATGGAGAGGCTCCGCACTGTACAACAAAGGATCTAGTCCTAAATGTCCAAGTACAGAGTAGAGGGGTGAAAGCTAGCTCTTCACCCCTATGGGTGCCTAACCCTTTATGCAAAGAGTTAGCTGTAAGTCTTAAGCCTAGCCAGCACTTGTGCCCATGCCTTAAGCCTAGCCAGCACTTGTGCCCCCTGCCTTGATCCTAGCCAGCACTGCACTTGTGCCCATGCCTTAAGCCTAGCCCGCACTTGTGCCCAGGCCTTAAGCCTAGCCTGCCCTTTTGCTCAGGCCTTAAGCCTAGCCCGCACTTGTGTCCCGGCCTTAAGCCTAGCCCCCACTTGTGCCCAGGCCTTAAGACTAGCCCGCACTTGTGCCCAGGCCTTAAGCCTAGCCCGCACTTGTGCCCAGGCCTTAAGCCTAGCCCGCACTTGTGCCCCGGCCTTAAGCCTAGCCCGCACTTGTGCCCCGGCCTTAAGCCTAGCCCGCACTTGTGCCCCGGCCTTAAGCCTAGCCCGCACTTGTGCACCGGCCTTAAGCCTAGCCCGCACTTGTGCCCCGGCCTTAAGCCTAGCCCGCACTTGTGCCCAGGCCTTAAGCCTAGCCGGCACTTGTGCCCAGGCCTTAAGCCTAGCCGGCACTTGTGCCCAGGCCTTAAGCCTAGCCGGCACTTGTGCCCAGGCCTTAGGCCTAGCCGGCACTTGTGCCCAGGCCTTAAGCCTAGCCCGCACTTGTGCCCCGGCCTTAAGCCTAGCCCGCACTTGTGCCCCGGCCTTAAGCCTAGCCCGCACTTGTGTCCCGGCCTTAAGCCTAGCCCGCACTTGTGCCCAGGCCTTAAGCCTAGCCCGCACTTGTGCCCAGGCCTTTAGCCTAGCCCGCACTTGTGCCCCGGCCTTAAGCCTAGCCCGCACTTGTGCCCAGGCCTTAAGCCTAGCCCGCACTTGTGCCCAGGCCTTAAGCCTAGCCCGCACTTGTGCCCAGGCCTTAAGCCTAGCCCGCACTTGTGCCCAGGCCTTAAGCCTAGCCCGCACTTGTGCCCCGGCCTTAAGCCTAGCCCGCACTTGTGCCCAGGCCTTAAGCCTAGCCCGCACTTGTGCCCTGGCCTTAAGCCTAGCCCGCACTTGTGCCCCGGCCTTAAGCCTAGCCCGCACTTGTGCCCAGGCCTTAAGCCTAGCCCGCACTTGTGCCCAGGCCTTAAGCCTAGCCCGCACTTGTGCCCAGGCCTTAAGCCTAGCCCGCACTTGTGCCCAGGCCTTAAGCCTAGCCCGCACTTGTGTCCCGGCCTTAAGCCTAGCCCCCACTTGTGCCCAGGCCTTAAGCCTAGCCCCCACTTGTGCCCAGGCCTTAAGCCTAGCCCGCACTTGTGCCCAGGCCTTAAGCTCAGCCCGCACTTGTGCCCAGGCCTTAAGCCTAGCCCGCACTTGTGCCCAGGCCTTAAGCCTAGCCCGCACCTGTGCCCCGGCCTTAAGCCTAGCCCGCACTTGTTCCCCGGCCTTAAGCCTAGCCCGCACTTGTGCCCCGGCCTTAAGCCTAGCCCGCACTTGTGCCCCGGCCTTAAGCCTAGCCCGCACTTGTGCCCCGGCCTTAAGCCTAGCCCGCACTTGTGCCCCGGCCTTAAGCCTAGCCCGCACTTGTGCCCCGGCCTTAAGCCTAGCCCGCACTTGTGCCCCGGCCTTAAGCCTAGCCCCCACTTGTGCCCAGGCCTTAAGCCTAGCCCGCACTTGTGCCCAGGCCTTAAGCCTAGCCCGCACTTGTGCCCAGGCCTTAAGCCTAGCCCGCACTTGTGCCCAGGCCATAAGCCTAGCCCGCACTTGTGCCCAGGCCTTAAGCCTAGCCCGCACTTGTGCCCAGGCCTTAAGCCTAGCCCGCTCTTGTGCCCAGGCCTTAAGCCTAGCCCGCACTTGTGCCCAGGCCTTAAGCCTAGCCCGCACTTGTGTCCCGGCCTTAAGCCTAGCCCCCACTTGTGCCCAGGCCTTAAGCCTAGCCCGCACTTGTGCCCAGGCCTTAAGCCTAGCCCGCACTTGTGCCCAGGCCTTAAGCTCAGCCCGCACTTGTGCCCAGGCCTTAAGCCTAGCCCGCACTTGTGCCCAGGCCTTAAGCCTAGCCCGCACTTTAGAGCCCCTTGAATGCTTGTTTTTTTGTTTTTGTCTTGAGCTTCATGTTGGTTATGCACATAGGGCCAGCTTTACGCTCTTCGCTCTTGTCCCCTCTGAATGCGCATGCCTGACTGTAATTGGGGAAGAAGGCATTACCCATTTACGGAGGACAGACAAGAAGTGCCTGGTCGCTTGGAGCATGGGGTTATGGAGAGGCTCCGCACTGTACAACAAAGGATCTAGTCCTAAATGTCCAAGTACAGAGTAGAGGGGTGAAAGCTAGCTCTTCACCCCTATGGGTGCCTAACCCTTTATGCAAAGAGTTAGCTGTAAGTCTTAAGCCTAGCCAGCACTTGTGCCCATGCCTTAAGCCTAGCCAGCACTTGTGCCCCCTGCCTTGATCCTAGCGAGCACTGCACTTGTGCCCATGCCTTAAGCCTAGCCCGCACTTGTGCCCAGGCCTTAAGCCTAGCCTGCCCTTTTGCTCAGGCCTTAAGCCTAGCCTGCACTTGTGCCCAGGCCTTAAGCCTAGCTGGCACTTGTGCCCATGCCTTAAGCCTAGCCAGCATTTGTGCCCCCTGCCTTGATCCTAGCCAGCACTGCACTTGTGCCCAGGCCTTAAGCCTAGCCCGCACTTGTGTCCCGGCCTTAAGCCTAGCCCCCACTTGTGCCCAGGCCTTAAGCCTAGCCCGCACTTGTGCCCAGGCCTTAAGCTCAGCCCGCACTTGTGCCCAGGCCTTAAGCCTAGCCCGCACTTGTGCCCAGGCCTTAAGCCTAGCCCGCAACTGTGCCTCGGCCTTAAGCCTAGCCCGCACCTGAGCCCCGGCCTTAAGCCTAGCCCGCACTTGTTCCCCGGCCTTAAGCCTAGCCCGCACTTGTGCCCCGGCCTTAAGCCTAGCCCGCACTTGTGCCCCGGCCTTAAGCCTAGCCCGCACTTGTGCCCCGGCCTTAAGCCTAGCCCGCACTTGTGCCCCGGCCTTAAGCCTAGCCCGCACTTGTGCCCTGGCCTTAAGCCTAGCCCGCACTTGTGCCCCGGCCTTAAGCCTAGCCCGCACTTGTGCCCCGGCCTTAAGCCTAGCCCCCACTTGTGCCCAGGCCTTAAGCCTAGCCCGCACTTGTGCCCAGGCCTTAAGCCTAGCCCGCACTTGTGTCCCGGCCTTAAGCCTAGCCCCCACTTGTGCCCAGGCCTTAAGCCTAGCCCGCACTTGTGCCCAGGCCTTAAGCCTAGCCCGCACTTGTGCCCCGGCCTTAAGCCTAGCCCGCACTTGTGCCCCGGCCTTAAGCCTAGCCCGCACTTGTGCCCAGGCCTTAAGCCTAGCCCGCACTTGTGCCCAGGCCTTAAGCCTAGCCCGCACTTGTGCCCCGGCCTTAAGCCTAGCCCGCACTTGTGCCCAGGCCTTAAGCCTAGCCCGCACTTGTGCCCCGGCCTTAAGCCTAGCCCGCACTTGTGCCCAGGCCTTAAGCCTAGCCCGCACTTGTGCCCCGGCCTTAAGCCTAGCCCGCACTTGTGCCCCGGCCTTAAGCCTAGCCCGCACTTGTGCCCCGGCCTTAAGCCTAGCCCGCACTTGTGCCCAGGCCTTAAGCCTAGCCCGCACTTGTGCCCAGGCCTTAAGCCTAGCCCGCACTTGTGCCCCGGCCTTAAGCCTAGCCCGCACTTGTGCCCCGGCCTTAAGCCTAGCCCGCACTTGTGCCCTGGCCTTAAGCCTAGCCCGCACTTGTGCCCTGGCCTTAAGCCTAGCCCGCACTTGTGCCCAGGCCTTAAGCCTAGCCCGCACTTGTGCCCAGGCCTTAAGCTCAGCCCGCACTTGTGCCCAGGCCTTAAGCCTAGCCCGCACTTGTGCCCAGGCCTTAAGCCTAGCCCGCACTTGTGCCCAGGCCTTAAGCCTAGCCCGCACTTTAGAGCCCCTTGAATGCTTGTTTTTTTGTTTTTGTCTTGAGCTTCATGTTGGTTATGCACATAGGGCCAGCTTTACGCTCTTCGCTCTTGTCCCCTCTGAATGCGCATGCACGACTGTAATTGGGGAAGAAGGCATTACCCATTTACGGAAGATAGACAAGAAGTGCCTGGTCGCTTGGAGCATGGGGTTATGGAGAGGCTCCGCACTGTACAACAAAGGAACTAGTCCTAAATGTCCAAGTACAGAGTAGAGGGGTGAAAGCTAGCTCTTCACCCCTATGGGTGCCTAACCCTTTATGCAAAGAGTTAGCTGTAAGTTTTAAGCCTAGCCAGCACTTGTGCTTATGCCTTAAGCCTAGCCAGCACTTGTGCCCCCTGCCTTGATCCTAGTGAGCACTGCACTTGTGCCCATGCCTTAAGCCTAGCCCGCACTTGTGCCCAGGCCTTAAGCCTAGCCCGCACTTGTGCCCCGGCCTTAAGCCTAGCCCGCACTTGTGCCCCGGCCTTAAGCCTAGCCCGCACTTATGCCCAGGCCTTAAGCCTAGCCCGCACTTGTGCCCCGGCCTTAAGCCTAGCCCGCACTTGTGCCCAGGCCTTAAGCCTAGCCTGCACTTGTGCCCAGGCCTTAAGCCTAGCCCGCACTTGTGCCCAGGCCTTAAGCCTAGCCCGCACTTGTGCCCAGGCCTTAAGCCTAGCCCGCACTTGTGCCCAGGCCTTAAGCCTAGCCCGCACTTGTGCACAGGCCTTAAGCCTAGCCCGCACTTGTGTCCCGGCCTTAAGCCTAGCCCCCACTTGTGCCCAGGCCTTAAGCCTAGCCCGCACTTGTGCCCAGGCCTTAAGCCTAGCCCGCACTTGTGCCCAGGCCTTAAGCCTAGCCCGCACTTGTGCCCAGGCCTTAAGCTCAGCCCGCACTTGTGCCCAGGCCTTAAGCCTAGCCCGCACTTGTGCCCAGGCCTTAAGCCTAGCCCGCACCTGTGCCCCGGCCTTAAGCCTAGCCCGCACCTGAGCCCCGGCCTTAAGCCTAGCCCGCACCTGAGCCCCGGCCTTAAGCCTAGCCCGCACCTGAGCCCCGGCCTTAAGCCTAGCCCGCACTTGTTCCCCGGCCTTAAGCCTAGCCCGCACTTGTGCCCCGGCCTTAAGCCTAGCCCGCACTTGTGCCCCGGCCTTAAGCCTAGCTCGCACTTGTGCCCCGGCCTTAAGCCTAGCCCGCACTTGTGCCCCGGCCTTAAGCCTAGCCCCCACTTGTGCCCAGGCCTTAAGCCTAGCCCGCACTTGTGCCCAGGCCTTAAGCCTAGCCCGCACTTGTGCCCAGGCCTTAAGCCTAGCCCGCACTTGTGCCCCGGCCTTAAGCCTAGCCCGCACTTGTGCCCAGGCCTTAAGCCTAGCCCGCACTTGTGCCCCGGCCTTAAGCCTAGCCCGCACTTGTGCCCCGGCCTTAAGCCTAGCCCGCACTTGTGCCCAGGCCTTAAGCCTAGCCCGCACTTGTGCCCAGGCCTTAAGCCTAGCCCGCACTTGTGCCCAGGCCTTAAGCCTAGCCCGCACTTGTGCCCAGGCCTTAAGCCTAGCCCGCACTTGTGTCCCGGCCTTAAGCCTAGCCCCCACTTGTGCCCAGGCCTTAAGCCTAGCCCGCACTTGTGCCCCGGCCTTAAGCCTAGCCCGCACTTGTGCCCAGGCCTTAAGCCTAGCCCGCACTTGTGCCCAGGCCTTAAGCCTAGCCCGCACTTGTGCCCAGGCCTTAAGCCTAGCCCGCACTTGTGCCCCGGCCTTAAGCCTAGCCCGCACTTGTGCCCCGGCCTTAAGCCTAGCCCGCACTTGTGCCCCGGCCTTAAGCCTAGCCCGCACTTGTGCCCCGGCCTTAAGCCTAGCCCGCACTTGTGCCCAGGCCTTAAGCCTAGCCCGCACTTGTGTCCCGGCCTTAAGCCTAGCCCCCACTTGTGCCCAGGCCTTAAGCCTAGCCCGCACTTGTGCCCCGGCCTTAAGCCTAGCCCGCACTTGTGCCCAGGCCTTAAGCCTAGCCCGCACTTGTGCCCAGGCCTTAAGCCTAGCCCGCACTTGTGCCCAGGCCTTAAGCCTAGCCCGCACTTGTGCCCCGGCCTTAAGCCTAGCCCGCACTTGTGCCCCGGCCTTAAGCCTAGCCCGCACTTGTGCCCCGGCCTTAAGCCTAGCCCGCACTTGTGCCCCGGCCTTAAGCCTAGCCCGCACTTGTGCCCAGGCCTTAAGCCTAGCCCGCACTTGTGCCCCGGCCTTAAGCCTAGCCCGCACTTGTGCCCAGGCCTTAAGCCTAGCCCGCACTTGTGCCCAGGCCTTAAGCCTAGCCCGCACTTGTGCCCAGGCCTTAAGCCTAGCCCGCACTTGTGTCCCGGCCTTAAGCCTAGCCCCCACTTGTGCCCAGGCCTTAAGCCTAGCCCGCACTTGTGCCCAGGCCTTAAGCCTAGCCCGCACTTGTGCCCAGGCCTTAAGCTCAGCCCGCACTTGTGCCCAGGCCTTAAGCCTAGCCCGCACTTGTGCCCAGGCCTTAAGCCTAGCCCGCACTTGTGCCCAGGCCTTAAGCCTAGCCCGCACTTTAGAGCCCCTTGAATGCTTGTTTTTTTGTTTTTGTCTTGAGCTTCATGTTGGTTATGCACATAGGGCCAGCTTTACGCTCTTCGCTCTTGTCCCCTCTGAATGCGCATGCACGACTGTAATTGGGGAAGAAGGCATTACCCATTTACGGAAGATAGACAAGAAGTGCCTGGTCGCTTGGAGCATGGGGTTATGGAGAGGCTCCGCACTGTACAACAAAGGATCTAGTCCTAAATGTCCAAGTACAGAGTAGAGTGGTGAAAGCTAGCTCTTCACCCCTATGGGTGCCTAACCCTTTATGCAAAGAGTTAGCTGTAAGTCTTAAGCCTAGCCAGCACTTGTGCCCATGCCTTAAGCCTAGCCAGCACTTGTGCCCCCTGCCTTGATCCTAGCGAGCACTGCACTTGTGCCCATGCCTTAAGCCTAGCCCGCACTTGTGCCCAGGCCTTAAGCCTAGCCTGCCCTTTTGCTCAGGCCTTAAGCCTAGCCTGCACTTGTGCCCAGGCCTTAAGCCTAGCTGGCACTTGTGCCCATGCCTTAAGCCTAGCCAGCATTTGTGCCCCCTGCCTTGATCCTAGCCAGCACTGCACTTGTGCCCAGGCCTTAAGCCTAGCCCGCACTGCACTTGTGCCCAGGCCTTAAGCCTAGCCCGCACTGCACTTGTGCCCAGGCATTAAGCCTAGCCCGAACTTGTGCCCAGGCCTTAAGCCTAGCCCGCACTTTTGCCCCGGCCTTAAGCCTTGCCCGCACTTGTGCCTCGGCCTTAAGCCTAGCCCGCACTTGTGCCCCGGCCTTAAGCCTAGCCCGCACTTGTGCCCCGGCCTTAAGCCTAGCCCGCACTTGTGCCCCGGCCTTAAGCCTAGCCCGCACTTGTGCCCCGGCCTTAAGCCTAGCCCGCACTTGTGCCCCGGCCTTAAGCCTAGCCCGCACTTGTGCCCCGGCCTTAAGCCTAGCCCGCACTTGTGCCCAGGCCTTAAGCCTAGCCCGCACTTGTGCCCAGGCCTTAAGCCTAGCCCGCACTTGTGCCCAGGCCTTAAGCCTAGCCCGCACTTGTGCCCCGGCCTTAAGCCTAGCCCGCACTTGTGCCCCGGCCTTAAGCCTAGCCCGCACTTGTGCCCCGGCCTTAAGCCTAGCCCGCACTTGTGCCCCGGCCTTAAGCCTAGCCCGCACTTGTGCCCAGGCCTTAAGCCTAGCCCGCACTTGTGCCCCGGCCTTAAGCCTAGCCCGCACTTGTGCCCAGGCCTTAAGCCTAGCCCGCACTTGTGCCCAGGCCTTAAGCCTAGCCCGCACTTGTGCCCAGGCCTTAAGCCTAGCCCGCACTTGTGTCCCGGCCTTAAGCCTAGCCCCCACTTGTGCCCAGGCCTTAAGCCTAGCCCGCACTTGTGCCCAGGCCTTAAGCCTAGCCCGCACTTGTGCCCAGGCCTTAAGCCTAGCCCGCACTTGTGCCCAGGCCATAAGCCTAGCCCGCACTTGTGCCCAGGCCTTAAGCCTAGCCCGCACCTGTGCCCCGGCCTTAAGCCTAGCCCGCACCTGAGCCCCGGCCTTAAGCCTAGCCCGCACTTGTTCCCCGGCCTTAAGCCTAGCCCGCACTTGTGCCCCGGCCTTAAGCCTAGCCCGCACTTGTGCCCCGGCCTTAAGCCTAGCCCGCACTTGTGCCCCGGCCTTAAGCCTAGCCCGCACTTGTGCACCGGCCTTAAGCCTAGCCCGCACTTGTGCCCCGGCCTTAAGCCTAGCCCGCACTTGTGCCCAGGCCTTAAGCCTAGCCCGCACTTGTGCCCAGGCCTTAAGCCTAGCCGGCACTTGTGCCCAGGCCTTAGGCCTAGCCGGCACTTGTGCCCAGGCCTTAAGCCTAGCCCGCACTTGTGCCCCGGCCTTAAGCCTAGCCCGCACTTGTGTCCCGGCCTTAAGCCTAGCCCGCACTTGTGCCCAGGCCTTAAGCCTAGCCCGCACTTGTGACCAGGCCTTTAGCCTAGCCCGCACTTGTGCCCCGGCCTTAAGCCTAGCCCGCACTTGTGCCCCGGCCTTAAGCCTAGCCCGCACTTGTGCCCAGGCCTTAAGCCTAGCCCGCACTTGTGCCCAGGCCTTAAGCCTAGCCCGCACTTGTGCCCAGGCCTTAAGCCTAGCCCGCACTTGTGCCCAGGCCTTAAGCCTAGCCCGCACTTGTGCCCCGGCCTTAAGCCTAGCCCGCACTTGTGCCCAGGCCTTAAGCCTAGCCCGCACTTGTGCCCTGGCCTTAAGCCTAGCCCGCACTTGTGCCCCGGCCTTAAGCCTAGCCCGCACTTGTGCCCAGGCCTTTAGCCTAGCCCGCACTTGTGCCCAGGCCTTAAGCCTAGCCCGCACTTGTGCCCAGGCCTTAAGCCTAGCCCGCACTTGTGCCCAGGCCTTAAGCCTAGCCCGCACTTGTGCCCAGGCCTTAAGCCTAGCCCGCACTTGTGTCCCGGCCTTAAGCCTAGCCCCCACTTGTGCCCAGGCCTTAAGCCTAGCCCGCACTTGTGCCCAGGCCTTAAGCTCAGCCTGCACTTGTGCCCAGGCCTTAAGCCTAGCCCGCACTTGTGCCCAGGCCTTAAGCCTAGCCCGCACCTGTGCCCCGGCCTTAAGCCTAGCCCGCACTTGTTCCCCGGCCTTAAGCCTAGCCCGCACTTGTGCCCCGGCCTTAAGCCTAGCCCGCACTTGTGCCCCGGCCTTAAGCCTAGCCCGCACTTGTGCCCCGGCCTTAAGCCTAGCCCGCACTTGTGCCCCGGCCTTAAGCCTAGCCCGCACTTGTGCCCCGGCCTTAAGCCTAGCCCGCACTTGTGCCCCGGCCTTAAGCCTATCCCGCACTTGTGCCCAGGCCTTAAGCCTAGCCCGCACTTGTGCCCAGGCCTTAAGCCTAGCCCGCACTTGTGCCCAGGCCTTAAGCCTAGCCCGCACTTGTGCCCAGGCCTTAAGCTCAGCCCGCACTTGTGCCCTGGCCTTAAGCCTAGCCCGCACTTGTGCCCAGGCCTTAAGCCAAGCCCGCACTTGTGCCCAGGCCTTAAGCCTAGCCCGCACTTGTGCCCCGGCCTTAAGCCTAGCCCGCACTTGTGCCCAGGCCTTAAGCCTAGCCCGCACTTGTGCCCAGGCCTTAAGCCTAGCCCGCACTTGTGCCCCGGCCTTAAGCCTAGCCCGCACTTGTGCCCCGGCCTTAAGCCTAGCCCGCACTTGTGCCCAGGCCTTAAGCCTAGCCCGCACTTGTGCCCCGGCCTTAAGCCTAGCCCGCACTTGTGCCCCGGCCTTAAGCCTAGCCCGCACTTGTGCCCAGGCCTTAAGCCTAGCCCGCACTTGTGCCCAGGCCTTAAGCCTAGCCCGCTCTTGTGCCCAGGCCTTAAGCCTAGCCCGCACTTGTGCCCAGGCCTTAAGCCTAGCCCGCACTTGTGTCCCGGCCTTAAGCCTAGCCCCCACTTGTGCCCAGGCCTTAAGCCTAGCCCGCACTTGTGCCCAGGCCTTAAGCCTAGCCCGCACTTGTGCCCAGGCCTTAAGCTCTGCCCGCACTTGTGCCCAGGCCTTAAGCCTAGCCCGTACTTGTGCCCAGGCCTTAAGCCTAGCCCGCACTTTAGAGCCCCTTGAATGCTTGTTTTTTTGTTTTTGTCTTGAGCTTCATGTTGGTTATGCACATAGGGCCAGCTTTACGCTCTTCGCTCTTGTCCCCTCTGAATGCGCATGCCTGACTGTAATTGGGGAAGAAGGCATTACCCATTTACGGAGGACAGACAAGAAGTGCCTGGTCGCTTGGAGCATGGGGTTATGGAGAGGCTCCGCACTGTACAACAAAGGATCTAGTCCTAAATGTCCAAGTACAGAGTAGAGGGGTGAAAGCTAGCTCTTCACCCCTATGGGTGCCTAACCCTTTATGCAAAGAGTTAGCTGTAAGTCTTAAGCCTAGCCAGCACTTGTGCCCATGCCTTAAGCCTAGCCAGCACTTGTGCCCCCTGCCTTGATCCTAGCGAGCACTGCACTTGTGCCCATGCCTTAAGCCTAGCCCGCACTTGTGCCCAGGCCTTAAGCCTAGCCTGCCCTTTTGCTCAGGCCTTAAGCCTAGCCTGCACTTGTGCCCAGGCCTTAAGCCTAGCTGGCACTTGTGCCCATGCCTTAAGCCTAGCCAGCATTTGTGCCCCCTGCCTTGATCCTAGCCAGCACTGCACTTGTGCCCAGGCCTTAAGCCTAGCCCGCACTGCACTTGTTCCCAGGCCTTAAGCCTAGCCCGCACTGCACTTGTGCCCAGGCATTAAGCCTAGCCCGCACTGCACTTGTGCCCAGGCATTAAGCCTAGCCCGAACTTGTGCCCAGGCCTTAAGCCTAGCCCGCACTTGTGCCCACGCCTTAAGCCTAGCCCGCACTTTTGCCCCGGCCTTAAGCCTTGCCCGCACTTGTGCCCCGGCCTTAAGCCTAGCCCGCACTTGTGCCCCGGCCTTAAGCCTAGCCCGCACTTGTGCCCCGGCCTTAAGCCTAGCCCGCACTTGTGCCCCGGCCTTAAGCCTAGCCCGCACTTGTGCCCCGGCCTTAAGCCTAGCCCGCACTTGTGCCCCGGCCTTAAGCCTAGCCCGCACTTGTGCCCCGGCCTTAAGCCTAGCCCGCACTTGTGCCCCGGCCTTAAGCCTAGCCCGCACTTGTGCCCAGGCCTTAAGCCTAGCCCGCACTTGTGCCCAGGCCTTAAGCCTAGCCCGCACTTGTGCCCCGGCCTTAAGCCTAGCCCGCACTTGTGCCCCGGCCTTAAGCCTAGCCCGCACTTGTGCCCCGGCCTTAAGCCTAGCCCGCACTTGTGCCCCGGCCTTAAGCCTAGCCCGCACTTGTGCCCCGGCCTTAAGCCTAGCCCGCACTTGTGCCCAGGCCTTAAGCCTAGCCCGCACTTGTGCCCAGGCCTTAAGCCTAGCCCGCACTTGTGCCCAGGCCTTAAGCCTAGCCCGCACTTGTGCCCAGGCCTTAAGCCTAGCCCGCACTTGTGCCCCGGCCTTAAGCCTAGCCCGCACTTGTGCCCAAGCCTTTAGCCTAGCCCGCACTTGTGCCCCGGCCTTAAGCCTAGCCCGCACTTGTGCCCCGGCCTTAAGCCTAGCCCGCACTTGTGCCCAGGCCTTAAGCCTAGCCCGCACTTGTGCCCAGGCCTTAAGCCTAGCCCGCACTTGTGCCCAGGCCTTAAGCCTAGCCCGCACTTGTGCCCAGGCCTTAAGCCTAGCCCGCACTTGTGTCCCGGCCTTAAGCCTAGCCCCCACTTGTGCCCAGGCCTTAAGCCTAGCCCGCACTTGTGCCCAGGCCTTAAGCCTAGCCCGCACTTGTGCCCAGGCCTTAAGCTCAGCCCGCACTTGTGCCCAGGCCTTAAGCCTAGCCCGCACTTGTGCCCAGGCCTTAAGCCTAGCCCGCACTTGTGCCCAGGCCTTAAGCCTAGCCCGCACTTTAGAGCCCCTTGAATGCTTGTTTTTTTGTTTTTGTCTTGAGCTTCATGTTGGTTATGCACATAGGGCCATCTTTACGCTCTTCGCTCTTGTCCCCTCTGAATGCGCATGCACGACTGTAATTGGGGAAGAAGGCATTACCCATTTACGGAGGACAGACAAGAAGTGCCTGGTCGCTTGGAGCATGGGGTTATGGAGAGGCTCCGCACTGTACAACAAAGGAACTAGTCCTAAATGTCCAAGTACAGAGTAGAGGGGTGAAAGCTAGCTCTTCACCCCTATGGGTGCCTAACCCTTTATGCAAAGAGTTAGCTGTAAGTCTTAAGCCTAGCCAGCACTTGTGCCCATGCCTTAAGCCTAGCCAGCACTTGTGCCCCCTGCCTTGATCCTAGTGAGCACTGCACTTGTGCCCATGCCTTAAGCCTAGCCCGCACTTGTGCCCAGGCCTTAAGCCTAGCCCGCCCTTTTGCTCAGGCCTTAAGCCTAGCCTGCACTTGTGCCCAGGCCTTAAGCCTAGCTGGCACTTGTGCCCATGCCTTAAGCCTAGCCAGCATTTGTGCCCCCTGCCTTGATCCTAGCCAGCACTGCACTTGTGCCCAGGCCTTAAGCCTAGCCCGCACTGCACTTGTGCCCAGGCCTTAAGCCTAGCCCGCACTGCACTTGTGCCCAGGCATTAAGCCTAGCCCGAACTTGTGCCCAGGCCTTAAGCCTAGCCCGCACTTGTGCCCACGCCTTAAGCCTAGCCCGCACTTGTGCCCAGGCCTTAAGCCTAGCCCGCACTTGTGCCCAGGCCTTAAGCCTAGCCCGCACTTGTGCCCCGGCCTTAAGCCTAGCCCCCACTTGTGCCCAGGCCTGTTGTGAATTCTGTGGCTGAATTCACTCCTGTGGTCACAAGTGGTACTGCAGCTTCTGATCTTCCTCCCTCAGGTGTTCTGGTGAGCTCGTTAACTGCTTCATTACTTAACTCCGCCTGATGCTGCTATCCTTGCTCCTTGTCAATGTTTCATTGTTGGATCTGAGCTTCTCCTGCTTGTTCCTGTGACCTGCTGCTCTGTATAGCTAGTGCTTTTTGCTTTTTTGTTGCTTTTTTTTCTGTCCATCTTGTCTTTTGATTTGCTGGAAGCTCTGAGACGCAAAGGGTGTACCGCCGTGCCGTTAGTTCGGCACGGTGGGGGTTTTTTTGCCCCCTTTGCGTGGTTTTGCTTTAGGGTTTTTTGTAGACTGCAAAGTTCGCTTTACTGTCCTCGCTCTGTCCTAGAATATCGGGCCCCACTTTGCTGAATCTATTTCATCCCTACGTTTTGTCTTTTCATCTTACTCACAGTCATTATATGTGGGGGCTGCCTTTTCCTTTGGGGAATTTCTCTGGGGCAAGTCAGGCCTATTTTTCTATCTTCAGGCTAGCTAGTTTCTTAGGCTGTGCCGAGTTGCCTAGGTAGTTGTTAGGCGCAATTCACAGCCGCTTTTAGTTGTGTTTAGGATAGGATCAGGTGTGCAGTCTACAGAGTTTCCACGTCTCAGAGCTCGTTCTTGTATTTTTGGGTATTTGTCAGATCACTGTGTGCGCTCTGATCGCTAAGCACACTGTGTTTCTGGATTGCCTTCATAACACCTGTCATTAGCAAACATAACAGTACAAGGAGCCAAACTAATGATTCTCAATAGAGGGAAAGAAAAAGTTCTGACATCATTTTTTTTTTTCCTCAGCTCTGTGTTCACTTTTTTTTTTCCCCTAGACATTTGGGTTATTCTGGACACAGGTGTGGACATGGATTTTCAGGGTCTGTGCTCTTCAATGGATAATCTCGTTATAAATGTACAAAAAATTCAAGATACTATTGATCAGAAATCTATGTTAGAACCAAGAATTCCTATTCCTGATTTGTTTTTTGGAGATAGAACTAAGTTTCTAAGTTTCAAAAATAATTGTAAGCTATTTCTGGCCTTGAAACCTCATTCTTCTGGTAATCCTATTCAACAGGTTTTGATTATTATTTCTTTTTTGCGCGGCGACCCTCAAGACTGGGCATTTTCTCTTTCGCCAGGAGACCCTGCATTGAGTAGTGTCGATGCGTTTTTCCTGGCGCTCAGATTGCTGTACGATGAGCCTAATTCAGTGGATCAGGCTGAGAAAAATTTGCTGGCTTTGTGCCAGGGTCAGGATGATATAGAAGTATATTGTCAGAAATTTAGGAAATGGTCAGTACTCACTCAGTGGAATGAATCTGCGCTGGCAGCTTTGTTCAGAAAGGGTCTCTCTGAGGCTCTTAAGGATGTCATGGTGGGATTTCCTATGCCTGCTGGTTTGAATCAGTCTTTGTCTTTGGCCATTCAGATCTGTCGACGCTTGCGCGAGCGTAAATCTGTGCACCATTTGGCGGTACTGCCTGAGGTTAAGCCCAGTGCGATAGGACTATGACTAGAGTTGAACGGCAGGAATACAGACGTCTGAATGGTCTGTGTTTCTACTGTGGTGATTCCACTCATGCTATTTCTGATTGTCCTAAGCGCACTAAGCGGTCCGCTAGGTCTGCCGTCATTGGTACTGTACAGTCCAAATTCCTTCTGTCCATTACCTTGATATGCTCTTTGTCGTCATTTTCTGTCATGGCGTTTGTGGATTCGGGCGCTGCCTTGAATCTGATGGATTTGGATTATGCTAAGCGTTGTGGGTTTTTCTTGGAGCCTTTGCGGTGTCCTATTCCATTGAGAGGAATTGATGCTACACCTTTGGCCAAGAATAAACCTCAATACTGGGCCCAGCTGACCATGTGCATGGCTCCTACACATCAGGAAGTTATTCGCTTTCTGGTGTTGCATAATCTGCATGATGTGGTCGTGTTGGGGTTGCCATGGCTACAAACCCATAATCCAGTATTGGATTGGAATTCCATGTCGGTATCCAGCTGGGGTTGTCAGGGGGTACATGGTGATGTTCCATTTTTGTCGATTTCGTCATCCACCCCTTCTGAGGTCCCAGAGTTCTTGTCTGATTATCAGGATGTATTTGAAGAGCCCAAGTCCGATGCTCTACCTCCGCATAGGGATTGTGATTGTGCTATCAATTTGATTCCTGGTAGTAAATTCCCTAAAGGTCGATTATTTAATTTATCCGTGCCCGAACACGCCGCTATGCGCAGTTATGTGAATGAATCCCTGGAGAAGGGACATATTCGCCCATCGTCATCACCACTGGGAGCAGGGTTCTTCTTTGTAGCCAAGAAGGATTGTTCGCTGAGACCGTGTATTGATTACCGCCTTCTTAATAAGATCACTGTTAAATTTCAGTATCCCTTGCCATTGTTATCTGACTTGTTTGCTCGGATTAAGGGGGCTAGTTGGTTCACTAAGATAGATCTTCGTGGTGCGTATAATCTGGTGAGAATCAGGCAAGGAGATGAATGGAAAACTGCATTCAATACGCCCGAGGGTCATTTTGAGTATCTAGTGATGCCGTTCGGACTTGCCAATGCTCCATCTGTGTTTCAGTCTTTTATGCATGACATCTTCCGTGAGTATCTGGATAAATTCCTGATTGTTTACTTGGATGACATTTTGATCTTCTCAGATGATTGGGAGTCTCATGTGAAGCAGGTCAGAATGGTTTTTCAGGTCCTGCGTGCTAACTCTTTGTTTGTGAAGGGATCAAAGTGTCTCTTTGGTGTGCAGAAAGTTTCATTTTTGGGGTTCATCTTTACCCCTTCTACTATCGAGATGGATCCAGTTAAGGTCCAAGCCATCCAGGATTGGATTCAGCCGACATCTCTGAAAAGTCTGCAAAAGTTCCTGGGCTTTGCTAATTTTTATCGTCGCTTCATCTGTAATTTTTCTAGCATTGCCAAACCATTGACCGATTTGACCAAGAAGGGTGCTGATTTGGTTAATTGGTCTTCTGCTGCTGTGGAAGCTTTTCAGGAGTTGAAGCGTCGTTTTTGTTCTGCCCCTGTGTTGTGTCAGCCAGATGTTTCTCTTCCGTTCCAGGTCGAGGTTGATGCTTCTGAGATTGGAGCAGGGGCGGTTTTGTCACAGAGAGGTTCTGATTGCTCAGTGATGAAACCATGTGCTTTCTTTTCCAGGAAGTTTTCGCCCGCTGAGCGTAATTATGATGTGGGCAATCGAGACTTGCTGGCCATGAAGTGGGCATTT
Source organism: Ranitomeya imitator (assembly GCF_032444005.1). NCBI lineage: Eukaryota > Metazoa > Chordata > Amphibia > Anura > Dendrobatidae > Ranitomeya > Ranitomeya imitator. Next base: position 233,603 of record NW_027194014.1, read on the forward strand.
GAGGAGTGGCGTCATTGGCTTGAAGGAGCTAAGCATCGCGTGGTGGTATTGACTGATCATAAGAACTTGACTTATCTCGAGTCTGCCAAGCGCTTGAATCCTAGACAGGCCCGTTGGTCGTTATTTTTTGCCCGCTTCGACTTTGTGATTTCGTACCTTCCGGGCTCTAAAAATGTGAAGGCGGATGCTCTGTCTAGGAGTTTTGTGCCCGACTCTCCGGGTTTATCTGAGCCAGCGGGTATCCTCAAGGAAGGAGTCATTGTGTCTGCCATCTCCCCTGATTTGCGGCGGGTGCTGCAAAAATTTCAGGCGAATAAACCTGATCGTTGTCCAGCAGAGAAACTGTTCGTCCCTGATAGGTGGACTAATAAACTTATCTCTGAACTTCATTGTTCGGTGTTGGCTGGTCATCCTGGAATCTTTAGTACCAGAGAGTTAGTGGCTAGATCCTTCTGGTGGCCATCTCTGTCACGGGATGTACGTACTTTTGTGCAGTCCTGTGGGATTTGTGCTAGGGCTAAGCCCTGCTGTTCTCGTGCCAGTGGGTTGCTTTTGCCCTTGCCGGTCCCAAAGAGGCCTTGGACACATATTTCGATGGATTTCATTTCTGACCTTCCCGTTTCTCAAAAGATGTCAGTCATTTGGGTGGTCTGTGATCGCTTTTCTAAAATGGTCCATCTGGTGCCCTTGGCTAAATTGCCTTCCTCCTCTGATTTGGTACCTTTGTTCTTTCAGCATGTGGTTCGGTTGCATGGCATTCCTGAGAATATTGTTTCTGACAGAGGTTCCCAGTTTGTTTCAAGGTTTTGGCGAGCCTTTTGTGGTAGGTTGGGCATTGACCTATCCTTTTCCTCGGCTTTCCATCCTCAGACTAATGGCCAGACCGAACGAACCAATCAGACCTTGGAAACATATCTGAGATGTTTTGTTTCTGCAGACCAGGATGATTGGGTGTCCTTTTTGCCGTTGGCTGAGTTCGCCCTTAATAATCGGGCCAGCTCGGCTACCTTGGTTTCTCCATTTTTTTGCAATTCTGGGTTCCATCCTCATTTCTCTTCAGGACAGGTTGAGTCTTCGGACTGTCCTGGTGTGGATTCTGTGGTGGATAGGTTGCAGCAGATCTGGACTCAGGTAGTGGACAATTTGATCTTGTCCCAGGAGAAAGCTCAACTTTTCGCTAATCGCAGACGCCGTGTGGGTCCCCGACTTCGTGTTGGGGATCTGGTTTGGTTATCTTCTCGTCATATTCCTATGAAGGTTTCCTCTCCTAAATTTAAACCTTGTTTTATTGGTCCGTATAGGATTTCTGAGGTTCTCAATCCTGTGTCTTTTCGTTTGACCCTCCCAGACTCCTTTTCCATACATAATGTATTCCATAGGTCGTTGTTGCGGAGATACGTGGCACCTATGGTTCCATCTGTTGAGCCTCCTGCCCCGGTTTTGGTGGAGGGGGAATTGGAGTATATTGTGGAGAAGATTTTGGATTCTCGTGTTTCTAGACGGAAACTCCAGTATCTGGTTAAATGGAAGGGTTATGCTCAGGAAGATAATTCCTGGGTTTTTGCCTCTGATGTTCATGCTTCCGATCTTGTTCGTGCCTTTCATGCGGCTCATCCTGGTCGGCCTGGGGGCTCTGGTGAGGGTTCGGTGACCCCTCCTCAAGGGGGGGGTACTGTTGTGAATTCTGTGGCTGAATTCACTCCTGTGGTCACAAGTGGTACTGCAGCTTCTGAGCTTCCTCCCTCAGGTGTTCTGGTGAGCTCGTTAACTGCTTCATTACTTAACTCCGCCTGATGCTGCTATCCTTGCTCCTTGTCAATGTTTCAGTGTTGGATCTGAGCTTCTCCTGATTGTTCCTGTGACCTGCTGCTCTGTATAGCTAGTGCTTTTTGCTTTTTTGTTGCTTTTTTTTCTGTCCAGCTTGTCTTTTGTTTTGCTGGAAGCTCTGAGACGCAAAGGGTGTACCGCCGTGCCGTTAGTTCGGCACGGTGGGTTTTTTTTTTTGCCCCCTTTGCGTGGTTTTGCTTTAGGGTTTTTTGTAATAATAATAATAATAATAATAATCTTTATTTTTATATAGCGCTAACATATTCCGCAGCGCTTTACAGTTTGCACACATTATCATCACTTTCCCCATTGGGCTCACAATCTAAATTCCCTATCAGTATGTCTGTGGAATGCCTTTTGTAGACTGCAAAGTTCGCTTTACTGTCCTCGCTCTGTCCTAGAATATCGGGCCCCACTTTGCTGAATCTATTTCATCCCTACGTTTTGTCTTTTCATCTTACTCACAGTCATTATATGTGGGGGGCTGCCTTTTCCTTTGGGGAATTTCTCTGGGGCAAGTCAGGCCTATTTTTCTATCTTCAGGCTAGCTAGTTTCTTAGGCTGTGCCGAGTTGCCTAGGTAGTTGTGAGGCGCAATCCACAGCCGCTTTTAGTTGTGTTTAGGATAGGATCAGGTGTGCAGTCTACAGAGTTTCCACGTCTCAGAGCTCGTTCTTGTATTTTTGGGTATTTGTCAGATCACTGTGTGCGCTCTGATCGCTAAGCACACTGTGTTTCTGGATTGCCTTCATAACACCTGTCATTAGCAAACATAACACAGGCCTTAAGCCTAGCCCGCACTTGTGCCCAGGCCTTAAGCCTAGCCCGCACTTGTGCCCAGGCCTTAAGCTCAGCCCGCACTTGTGCCCAGGCCTTAAGCCTAGCCCGCACTTGTGCCCAGGCCTTAAGCCTAGCCCGCACTTTTGAGCCCCTTGAATGCTTGTTTGTTTGTTTTTGTCTTCAGCTTCATGTTGGTTATGCACATAGGGCCAGCTTTACGCTCTTCGCTCTTGTCCCCTCTGAATGCGCATGCACGACTGTAATTGGGGAAGAAGGCATTACCCATTTACGGAGGACAGACAAGAAGTGCCTGGTCGCTTGGAGCATGGGGTTATGGAGAGGCTCCGCACTGTACAACAAAGGATCTAGTCCTAAATGTCCAAGTACAGAGTAGAGGGGTGAAAGCTAGCTCTTCACCCCTATGGGTGCCTAACCCTTTATGCAAAGAGTTAGCTGTAAGTCTTAAGCCTAGCCAGCACTTGTGCCCATGCCTTAAGCCTAGCCAGCACTTGTGCCCCCTGCCTTGATCCTAGCCAGCACTGCACTTGTGCCCATGCCTTAAGCCTAGCCCGCACTTGTGCCCAGGCCTTAAGCCTAGCCTGCCCTTTTGCTCAGGCCTTAAGCCTAGCCCGCACTTGTGTCCCGGCCTTAAGCCTAGCCCCCACTTGTGCCCAGGCCTTAAGACTAGCCCGCACTTGTGCCCAGGCCTTAAGCCTAGCCCGCACTTGTGCCCAGGCCTTAAGCCTAGCCCGCACTTGTGCCCCGGCCTTAAGCCTAGCCCGCACTTGTGCCCCGGCCTTAAGCCTAGCCCGCACTTGTGCCCCGGCCTTAAGCCTAGCCCGCACTTGTGCACCGGCCTTAAGCCTAGCCCGCACTTGTGCCCCGGCCTTAAGCCTAGCCCGCACTTGTGCCCAGGCCTTAAGCCTAGCCGGCACTTGTGCCCAGGCCTTAAGCCTAGCCGGCACTTGTGCCCAGGCCTTAAGCCTAGCCGGCACTTGTGCCCAGGCCTTAGGCCTAGCCGGCACTTGTGCCCAGGCCTTAAGCCTAGCCCGCACTTGTGCCCCGGCCTTAAGCCTAGCCCGCACTTGTGCCCCGGCCTTAAGCCTAGCCCGCACTTGTGTCCCGGCCTTAAGCCTAGCCCGCACTTGTGCCCAGGCCTTAAGCCTAGCCCGCACTTGTGCCCAGGCCTTTAGCCTAGCCCGCACTTGTGCCCCGGCCTTAAGCCTAGCCCGCACTTGTGCCCAGGCCTTAAGCCTAGCCCGCACTTGTGCCCAGGCCTTAAGCCTAGCCCGCACTTGTGCCCAGGCCTTAAGCCTAGCCCGCACTTGTGCCCAGGCCTTAAGCCTAGCCCGCACTTGTGCCCCGGCCTTAAGCCTAGCCCGCACTTGTGCCCAGGCCTTAAGCCTAGCCCGCACTTGTGCCCTGGCCTTAAGCCTAGCCCGCACTTGTGCCCCGGCCTTAAGCCTAGCCCGCACTTGTGCCCAGGCCTTAAGCCTAGCCCGCACTTGTGCCCAGGCCTTAAGCCTAGCCCGCACTTGTGCCCAGGCCTTAAGCCTAGCCCGCACTTGTGCCCAGGCCTTAAGCCTAGCCCGCACTTGTGTCCCGGCCTTAAGCCTAGCCCCCACTTGTGCCCAGGCCTTAAGCCTAGCCCCCACTTGTGCCCAGGCCTTAAGCCTAGCCCGCACTTGTGCCCAGGCCTTAAGCTCAGCCCGCACTTGTGCCCAGGCCTTAAGCCTAGCCCGCACTTGTGCCCAGGCCTTAAGCCTAGCCCGCACCTGTGCCCCGGCCTTAAGCCTAGCCCGCACTTGTTCCCCGGCCTTAAGCCTAGCCCGCACTTGTGCCCCGGCCTTAAGCCTAGCCCGCACTTGTGCCCCGGCCTTAAGCCTAGCCCGCACTTGTGCCCCGGCCTTAAGCCTAGCCCGCACTTGTGCCCCGGCCTTAAGCCTAGCCCGCACTTGTGCCCCGGCCTTAAGCCTAGCCCGCACTTGTGCCCCGGCCTTAAGCCTAGCCCCCACTTGTGCCCAGGCCTTAAGCCTAGCCCGCACTTGTGCCCAGGCCTTAAGCCTAGCCCGCACTTGTGCCCAGGCCTTAAGCCTAGCCCGCACTTGTGCCCAGGCCATAAGCCTAGCCCGCACTTGTGCCCAGGCCTTAAGCCTAGCCCGCACTTGTGCCCAGGCCTTAAGCCTAGCCCGCTCTTGTGCCCAGGCCTTAAGCCTAGCCCGCACTTGTGCCCAGGCCTTAAGCCTAGCCCGCACTTGTGTCCCGGCCTTAAGCCTAGCCCCCACTTGTGCCCAGGCCTTAAGCCTAGCCCGCACTTGTGCCCAGGCCTTAAGCCTAGCCCGCACTTGTGCCCAGGCCTTAAGCTCAGCCCGCACTTGTGCCCAGGCCTTAAGCCTAGCCCGCACTTGTGCCCAGGCCTTAAGCCTAGCCCGCACTTTAGAGCCCCTTGAATGCTTGTTTTTTTGTTTTTGTCTTGAGCTTCATGTTGGTTATGCACATAGGGCCAGCTTTACGCTCTTCGCTCTTGTCCCCTCTGAATGCGCATGCCTGACTGTAATTGGGGAAGAAGGCATTACCCATTTACGGAGGACAGACAAGAAGTGCCTGGTCGCTTGGAGCATGGGGTTATGGAGAGGCTCCGCACTGTACAACAAAGGATCTAGTCCTAAATGTCCAAGTACAGAGTAGAGGGGTGAAAGCTAGCTCTTCACCCCTATGGGTGCCTAACCCTTTATGCAAAGAGTTAGCTGTAAGTCTTAAGCCTAGCCAGCACTTGTGCCCATGCCTTAAGCCTAGCCAGCACTTGTGCCCCCTGCCTTGATCCTAGCGAGCACTGCACTTGTGCCCATGCCTTAAGCCTAGCCCGCACTTGTGCCCAGGCCTTAAGCCTAGCCTGCCCTTTTGCTCAGGCCTTAAGCCTAGCCTGCACTTGTGCCCAGGCCTTAAGCCTAGCTGGCACTTGTGCCCATGCCTTAAGCCTAGCCAGCATTTGTGCCCCCTGCCTTGATCCTAGCCAGCACTGCACTTGTGCCCAGGCCTTAAGCCTAGCCCGCACTTGTGTCCCGGCCTTAAGCCTAGCCCCCACTTGTGCCCAGGCCTTAAGCCTAGCCCGCACTTGTGCCCAGGCCTTAAGCTCAGCCCGCACTTGTGCCCAGGCCTTAAGCCTAGCCCGCACTTGTGCCCAGGCCTTAAGCCTAGCCCGCAACTGTGCCTCGGCCTTAAGCCTAGCCCGCACCTGAGCCCCGGCCTTAAGCCTAGCCCGCACTTGTTCCCCGGCCTTAAGCCTAGCCCGCACTTGTGCCCCGGCCTTAAGCCTAGCCCGCACTTGTGCCCCGGCCTTAAGCCTAGCCCGCACTTGTGCCCCGGCCTTAAGCCTAGCCCGCACTTGTGCCCCGGCCTTAAGCCTAGCCCGCACTTGTGCCCTGGCCTTAAGCCTAGCCCGCACTTGTGCCCCGGCCTTAAGCCTAGCCCGCACTTGTGCCCCGGCCTTAAGCCTAGCCCCCACTTGTGCCCAGGCCTTAAGCCTAGCCCGCACTTGTGCCCAGGCCTTAAGCCTAGCCCGCACTTGTGTCCCGGCCTTAAGCCTAGCCCCCACTTGTGCCCAGGCCTTAAGCCTAGCCCGCACTTGTGCCCAGGCCTTAAGCCTAGCCCGCACTTGTGCCCCGGCCTTAAGCCTAGCCCGCACTTGTGCCCCGGCCTTAAGCCTAGCCCGCACTTGTGCCCAGGCCTTAAGCCTAGCCCGCACTTGTGCCCAGGCCTTAAGCCTAGCCCGCACTTGTGCCCCGGCCTTAAGCCTAGCCCGCACTTGTGCCCAGGCCTTAAGCCTAGCCCGCACTTGTGCCCCGGCCTTAAGCCTAGCCCGCACTTGTGCCCAGGCCTTAAGCCTAGCCCGCACTTGTGCCCCGGCCTTAAGCCTAGCCCGCACTTGTGCCCCGGCCTTAAGCCTAGCCCGCACTTGTGCCCCGGCCTTAAGCCTAGCCCGCACTTGTGCCCAGGCCTTAAGCCTAGCCCGCACTTGTGCCCAGGCCTTAAGCCTAGCCCGCACTTGTGCCCCGGCCTTAAGCCTAGCCCGCACTTGTGCCCCGGCCTTAAGCCTAGCCCGCACTTGTGCCCTGGCCTTAAGCCTAGCCCGCACTTGTGCCCTGGCCTTAAGCCTAGCCCGCACTTGTGCCCAGGCCTTAAGCCTAGCCCGCACTTGTGCCCAGGCCTTAAGCTCAGCCCGCACTTGTGCCCAGGCCTTAAGCCTAGCCCGCACTTGTGCCCAGGCCTTAAGCCTAGCCCGCACTTGTGCCCAGGCCTTAAGCCTAGCCCGCACTTTAGAGCCCCTTGAATGCTTGTTTTTTTGTTTTTGTCTTGAGCTTCATGTTGGTTATGCACATAGGGCCAGCTTTACGCTCTTCGCTCTTGTCCCCTCTGAATGCGCATGCACGACTGTAATTGGGGAAGAAGGCATTACCCATTTACGGAAGATAGACAAGAAGTGCCTGGTCGCTTGGAGCATGGGGTTATGGAGAGGCTCCGCACTGTACAACAAAGGAACTAGTCCTAAATGTCCAAGTACAGAGTAGAGGGGTGAAAGCTAGCTCTTCACCCCTATGGGTGCCTAACCCTTTATGCAAAGAGTTAGCTGTAAGTTTTAAGCCTAGCCAGCACTTGTGCTTATGCCTTAAGCCTAGCCAGCACTTGTGCCCCCTGCCTTGATCCTAGTGAGCACTGCACTTGTGCCCATGCCTTAAGCCTAGCCCGCACTTGTGCCCAGGCCTTAAGCCTAGCCCGCACTTGTGCCCCGGCCTTAAGCCTAGCCCGCACTTGTGCCCCGGCCTTAAGCCTAGCCCGCACTTATGCCCAGGCCTTAAGCCTAGCCCGCACTTGTGCCCCGGCCTTAAGCCTAGCCCGCACTTGTGCCCAGGCCTTAAGCCTAGCCTGCACTTGTGCCCAGGCCTTAAGCCTAGCCCGCACTTGTGCCCAGGCCTTAAGCCTAGCCCGCACTTGTGCCCAGGCCTTAAGCCTAGCCCGCACTTGTGCCCAGGCCTTAAGCCTAGCCCGCACTTGTGCACAGGCCTTAAGCCTAGCCCGCACTTGTGTCCCGGCCTTAAGCCTAGCCCCCACTTGTGCCCAGGCCTTAAGCCTAGCCCGCACTTGTGCCCAGGCCTTAAGCCTAGCCCGCACTTGTGCCCAGGCCTTAAGCCTAGCCCGCACTTGTGCCCAGGCCTTAAGCTCAGCCCGCACTTGTGCCCAGGCCTTAAGCCTAGCCCGCACTTGTGCCCAGGCCTTAAGCCTAGCCCGCACCTGTGCCCCGGCCTTAAGCCTAGCCCGCACCTGAGCCCCGGCCTTAAGCCTAGCCCGCACCTGAGCCCCGGCCTTAAGCCTAGCCCGCACCTGAGCCCCGGCCTTAAGCCTAGCCCGCACTTGTTCCCCGGCCTTAAGCCTAGCCCGCACTTGTGCCCCGGCCTTAAGCCTAGCCCGCACTTGTGCCCCGGCCTTAAGCCTAGCTCGCACTTGTGCCCCGGCCTTAAGCCTAGCCCGCACTTGTGCCCCGGCCTTAAGCCTAGCCCCCACTTGTGCCCAGGCCTTAAGCCTAGCCCGCACTTGTGCCCAGGCCTTAAGCCTAGCCCGCACTTGTGCCCAGGCCTTAAGCCTAGCCCGCACTTGTGCCCCGGCCTTAAGCCTAGCCCGCACTTGTGCCCAGGCCTTAAGCCTAGCCCGCACTTGTGCCCCGGCCTTAAGCCTAGCCCGCACTTGTGCCCCGGCCTTAAGCCTAGCCCGCACTTGTGCCCAGGCCTTAAGCCTAGCCCGCACTTGTGCCCAGGCCTTAAGCCTAGCCCGCACTTGTGCCCAGGCCTTAAGCCTAGCCCGCACTTGTGCCCAGGCCTTAAGCCTAGCCCGCACTTGTGTCCCGGCCTTAAGCCTAGCCCCCACTTGTGCCCAGGCCTTAAGCCTAGCCCGCACTTGTGCCCCGGCCTTAAGCCTAGCCCGCACTTGTGCCCAGGCCTTAAGCCTAGCCCGCACTTGTGCCCAGGCCTTAAGCCTAGCCCGCACTTGTGCCCAGGCCTTAAGCCTAGCCCGCACTTGTGCCCCGGCCTTAAGCCTAGCCCGCACTTGTGCCCCGGCCTTAAGCCTAGCCCGCACTTGTGCCCCGGCCTTAAGCCTAGCCCGCACTTGTGCCCCGGCCTTAAGCCTAGCCCGCACTTGTGCCCAGGCCTTAAGCCTAGCCCGCACTTGTGTCCCGGCCTTAAGCCTAGCCCCCACTTGTGCCCAGGCCTTAAGCCTAGCCCGCACTTGTGCCCCGGCCTTAAGCCTAGCCCGCACTTGTGCCCAGGCCTTAAGCCTAGCCCGCACTTGTGCCCAGGCCTTAAGCCTAGCCCGCACTTGTGCCCAGGCCTTAAGCCTAGCCCGCACTTGTGCCCCGGCCTTAAGCCTAGCCCGCACTTGTGCCCCGGCCTTAAGCCTAGCCCGCACTTGTGCCCCGGCCTTAAGCCTAGCCCGCACTTGTGCCCCGGCCTTAAGCCTAGCCCGCACTTGTGCCCAGGCCTTAAGCCTAGCCCGCACTTGTGCCCCGGCCTTAAGCCTAGCCCGCACTTGTGCCCAGGCCTTAAGCCTAGCCCGCACTTGTGCCCAGGCCTTAAGCCTAGCCCGCACTTGTGCCCAGGCCTTAAGCCTAGCCCGCACTTGTGTCCCGGCCTTAAGCCTAGCCCCCACTTGTGCCCAGGCCTTAAGCCTAGCCCGCACTTGTGCCCAGGCCTTAAGCCTAGCCCGCACTTGTGCCCAGGCCTTAAGCTCAGCCCGCACTTGTGCCCAGGCCTTAAGCCTAGCCCGCACTTGTGCCCAGGCCTTAAGCCTAGCCCGCACTTGTGCCCAGGCCTTAAGCCTAGCCCGCACTTTAGAGCCCCTTGAATGCTTGTTTTTTTGTTTTTGTCTTGAGCTTCATGTTGGTTATGCACATAGGGCCAGCTTTACGCTCTTCGCTCTTGTCCCCTCTGAATGCGCATGCACGACTGTAATTGGGGAAGAAGGCATTACCCATTTACGGAAGATAGACAAGAAGTGCCTGGTCGCTTGGAGCATGGGGTTATGGAGAGGCTCCGCACTGTACAACAAAGGAACTAGTCCTAAATGTCCAAGTACAGAGTAGAGGGGTGAAAGCTAGCTCTTCACCCCTATGGGTGCCTAACCCTTTATGCAAAGAGTTAGCTGTAAGTTTTAAGCCTAGCCAGCACTTGTGCTTATGCCTTAAGCCTAGCCAGCACTTGTGCCCCCTGCCTTGATCCTAGTGAGCACTGCACTTGTGCCCATGCCTTAAGCCTAGCCCGCACTTGTGCCCAGGCCTTAAGCCTAGCCCGCACTTGTGCCCCGGCCTTAAGCCTAGCCCGCACTTGTGCCCCGGCCTTAAGCCTAGCCCGCACTTATGCCCAGGCCTTAAGCCTAGCCCGCACTTGTGCCCCGGCCTTAAGCCTAGCCCGCACTTGTGCCCAGGCCTTAAGCCTAGCCTGCACTTGTGCCCAGGCCTTAAGCCTAGCCCGCACTTGTGCCCAGGCCTTAAGCCTAGCCCGCACTTGTGCCCAGGCCTTAAGCCTAGCCCGCACTTGTGCCCAGGCCTTAAGCCTAGCCCGCACTTGTGCACAGGCCTTAAGCCTAGCCCGCACTTGTGTCCCGGCCTTAAGCCTAGCCCCCACTTGTGCCCAGGCCTTAAGCCTAGCCCGCACTTGTGCCCAGGCCTTAAGCCTAGCCCGCACTTGTGCCCAGGCCTTAAGCCTAGCCCGCACTTGTGCCCAGGCCTTAAGCTCAGCCCGCACTTGTGCCCAGGCCTTAAGCCTAGCCCGCACTTGTGCCCAGGCCTTAAGCCTAGCCCGCACCTGTGCCCCGGCCTTAAGCCTAGCCCGCACCTGAGCCCCGGCCTTAAGCCTAGCCCGCACCTGAGCCCCGGCCTTAAGCCTAGCCCGCACCTGAGCCCCGGCCTTAAGCCTAGCCCGCACTTGTTCCCCGGCCTTAAGCCTAGCCCGCACTTGTGCCCCGGCCTTAAGCCTAGCCCGCACTTGTGCCCCGGCCTTAAGCCTAGCTCGCACTTGTGCCCCGGCCTTAAGCCTAGCCCGCACTTGTGCCCCGGCCTTAAGCCTAGCCCGCACTTGTGCCCAGGCCTTAAGCCTAGCCCGCACTTGTGCCCAGGCCTTAAGCCTAGCCCGCACTTGTGCCCAGGCCTTAAGCCTAGCCCGCACTTGTGCCCAGGCCTTAAGCCTAGCCCGCACTTGTGTCCCGGCCTTAAGCCTAGCCCCCACTTGTGCCCAGGCCTTAAGCCTAGCCCGCACTTGTGCCCCGGCCTTAAGCCTAGCCCGCACTTGTGCCCAGGCCTTAAGCCTAGCCCGCACTTGTGCCCAGGCCTTAAGCCTAGCCCGCACTTGTGCCCAGGCCTTAAGCCTAGCCCGCACTTGTGCCCCGGCCTTAAGCCTAGCCCGCACTTGTGCCCCGGCCTTAAGCCTAGCCCGCACTTGTGCCCCGGCCTTAAGCCTAGCCCGCACTTGTGCCCCGGCCTTAAGCCTAGCCCGCACTTGTGCCCAGGCCTTAAGCCTAGCCCGCACTTGTGCCCCGGCCTTAAGCCTAGCCCGCACTTGTGCCCAGGCCTTAAGCCTAGCCCGCACTTGTGCCCAGGCCTTAAGCCTAGCCCGCACTTGTGCCCAGGCCTTAAGCCTAGCCCGCACTTGTGTCCCGGCCTTAAGCCTAGCCCCCACTTGTGCCCAGGCCTTAAGCCTAGCCCGCACTTGTGCCCAGGCCTTAAGCCTAGCCCGCACTTGTGCCCAGGCCTTAAGCCTAGCCCGCACTTGTGCCCAGGCCATAAGCCTAGCCCGCACTTGTGCCCAGGCCTTAAGCCTAGCCCGCACCTGTGCCCCGGCCTTAAGCCTAGCCCGCACCTGAGCCCCGGCCTTAAGCCTAGCCCGCACTTGTTCCCCGGCCTTAAGCCTAGCCCGCACTTGTGCCCCGGCCTTAAGCCTAGCCCGCACTTGTGCCCCGGCCTTAAGCCTAGCCCGCACTTGTGCCCCGGCCTTAAGCCTAGCCCGCACTTGTGCACCGGCCTTAAGCCTAGCCCGCACTTGTGCCCCGGCCTTAAGCCTAGCCCGCACTTGTGCCCAGGCCTTAAGCCTAGCCCGCACTTGTGCCCAGGCCTTAAGCCTAGCCGGCACTTGTGCCCAGGCCTTAGGCCTAGCCGGCACTTGTGCCCAGGCCTTAAGCCTAGCCCGCACTTGTGCCCCGGCCTTAAGCCTAGCCCGCACTTGTGTCCCGGCCTTAAGCCTAGCCCGCACTTGTGCCCAGGCCTTAAGCCTAGCCCGCACTTGTGACCAGGCCTTTAGCCTAGCCCGCACTTGTGCCCCGGCCTTAAGCCTAGCCCGCACTTGTGCCCCGGCCTTAAGCCTAGCCCGCACTTGTGCCCAGGCCTTAAGCCTAGCCCGCACTTGTGCCCAGGCCTTAAGCCTAGCCCGCACTTGTGCCCAGGCCTTAAGCCTAGCCCGCACTTGTGCCCAGGCCTTAAGCCTAGCCCGCACTTGTGCCCCGGCCTTAAGCCTAGCCCGCACTTGTGCCCAGGCCTTAAGCCTAGCCCGCACTTGTGCCCTGGCCTTAAGCCTAGCCCGCACTTGTGCCCCGGCCTTAAGCCTAGCCCGCACTTGTGCCCAGGCCTTAAGCCTAGCCCGCACTTGTGCCCAGGCCTTAAGCCTAGCCCGCACTTGTGCCCAGGCCTTAAGCCTAGCCCGCACTTGTGCCCAGGCCTTAAGCCTAGCCTGCACTTGTGCCCAGGCCTTAAGCCTAGCCCGCACTTGTGTCCCGGCCTTAAGCCTAGCCCCCACTTGTGCCCAGGCCTTAAGCCTAGCCCGCACTTGTGCCCAGGCCTTAAGCTCAGCCTGCACTTGTGCCCAGGCCTTAAGCCTAGCCCGCACTTGTGCCCAGGCCTTAAGCCTAGCCCGCACCTGTGCCCCGGCCTTAAGCCTAGCCCGCACTTGTTCCCCGGCCTTAAGCCTAGCCCGCACTTGTGCCCCGGCCTTAAGCCTAGCCCGCACTTGTGCCCCGGCCTTAAGCCTAGCCCGCACTTGTGCCCCGGCCTTAAGCCTAGCCCGCACTTGTGCCCCGGCCTTAAGCCTAGCCCGCACTTGTGCCCCGGCCTTAAGCCTAGCCCGCACTTGTGCCCCGGCCTTAAGCCTATCCCGCACTTGTGCCCAGGCCTTAAGCCTAGCCCGCACTTGTGCCCAGGCCTTAAGCCTAGCCCGCACTTGTGCCCAGGCCTTAAGCCTAGCCCGCACTTGTGCCCAGGCCTTAAGCTCAGCCCGCACTTGTGCCCCGGCCTTAAGCCTAGCCCGCACTTGTGCCCAGGCCTTAAGCCAAGCCCGCACTTGTGCCCAGGCCTTAAGCCTAGCCCGCACTTGTGCCCCGGCCTTAAGCCTAGCCCGCACTTGTGCCCAGGCCTTAAGCCTAGCCCGCACTTGTGCCCAGGCCTTAAGCCTAGCCCGCACTTGTGCCCCGGCCTTAAGCCTAGCCCACACTTGTGCCCCGGCCTTAAGCCTAGCCCGCACTTGTGCCCAGGCCTTAAGCCTAGCCCGCACTTGTGCCCCGGCCTTAAGCCTAGCCCGCACTTGTGCCCCGGCCTTAAGCCTAGCCCGCACTTGTGCCCAGGCCTTAAGCCTAGCCCGCACTTGTGCCCAGGCCTTAAGCCTAGCCCGCTCTTGTGCCCAGGCCTTAAGCCTAGCCCGCACTTGTGCCCAGGCCTTAAGCCTAGCCCGCACTTGTGTCCCGGCCTTAAGCCTAGCCCCCACTTGTGCCCAGGCCTTAAGCCTAGCCCGCACTTGTGCCCAGGCCTTAAGCCTAGCCCGCACTTGTGCCCAGGCCTTAAGCTCAGCCCGCACTTGTGCCCAGGCCTTAAGCCTAGCCCGTACTTGTGCCCAGGCCTTAAGCCTAGCCCGCACTTTAGAGCCCCTTGAATGCTTGTTTTTTTGTTTTTGTCTTGAGCTTCATGTTGGTTATGCACATAGGGCCAGCTTTACGCTCTTCGCTCTTGTCCCCTCTGAATGCGCATGCCTGACTGTAATTGGGGAAGAAGGCATTACCCATTTACGGAGGACAGACAAGAAGTGCCTGGTCGCTTGGAGCATGGGGTTATGGAGAGGCTCCGCACTGTACAACAAAGGATCTAGTCCTAAATGTCCAAGTACAGAGTAGAGGGATGAAAGCTAGCTCTTCACCCCTATGGGTGCCTAACCCTTTATGCAAAGAGTTAGCTGTAAGTCTTAAGCCTAGCCAGCACTTGTGCCCATGCCTTAAGCCTAGCCAGCACTTGTGCCCCCTGCCTTGATCCTAGCGAGCACTGCACTTGTGCCCATGCCTTAAGCCTAGCCCGCACTTGTGCCCAGGCCTTAAGCCTAGCCTGCCCTTTTGCTCAGGCCTTAAGCCTAGCCTGCACTTGTGCCCAGGCCTTAAGCCTAGCTGGCACTTGTGCCCATGCCTTAAGCCTAGCCAGCATTTGTGCCCCCTGCCTTGATCCTAGCCAGCACTGCACTTGTGCCCAGGCCTTAAGCCTAGCCCGCACTGCACTTGTGCCCAGGCCTTAAGCCTAGCCCGCACTGCACTTGTGCCCAGGCATTAAGCCTAGCCCGCACTGCACTTGTGCCCAGGCATTAAGCCTAGCCCGAACTTGTGCCCAGGCCTTAAGCCTAGCCCGCACTTGTGCCCACGCCTTAAGCCTAGCCCGCACTTTTGCCCCGGCCTTAAGCCTTGCCCGCACTTGTGCCCCGGCCTTAAGCCTAGCCCGCACTTGTGCCCCGGCCTTAAGCCTAGCCCGCACTTGTGCCCCGGCCTTAAGCCTAGCCCGCACTTGTGCCCCGGCCTTAAGCCTAGCCCGCACTTGTGCCCCGGCCTTAAGCCTAGCCCGCACTTGTGCCCCGGCCTTAAGCCTAGCCCGCACTTGTGCCCAGGCCTTAAGCCTAGCCCGCACTTGTGCCCCGGCCTTAAGCCTAGCCCGCACTTGTGCCCAGGCCTTAAGCCTAGCCCGCACTTGTGCCCCGGCCTTAAGCCTAGCCCGCACTTGTGCCCCGGCCTTAAGCCTAGCCCGCACTTGTGCCCCGGCCTTAAGCCTAGCCCGCACTTGTGCCCAGGCCTTAAGCCTAGCCCGCACTTGTGCCCAGGCCTTAAGCCTAGCCCGCACTTGTGCCCCGGCCTTAAGCCTAGCCCGCACTTGTGCCCCGGCCTTAAGCCTAGCCCGCACTTGTGCCCTGGCCTTAAGCCTAGCCCGCACTTGTGCCCTGGCCTTAAGCCTAGCCCGCACTTGTGCCCAGGCCTTAAGCCTAGCCCGCACTTGTGCCCAGGCCTTAAGCTCAGCCCGCACTTGTGCCCAGGCCTTAAGCCTAGCCCGCACTTGTGCCCAGGCCTTAAGCCTAGCCCGCACTTGTGCCCAGGCCTTAAGCCTAGCCCGCACTTTAGAGCCCCTTGAATGCTTGTTTTTTTGTTTTTGTCTTGAGCTTCATGTTGGTTATGCACATAGGGCCAGCTTTACGCTCTTCGCTCTTGTCCCCTCTGAATGCGCATGCACGACTGTAATTGGGGAAGAAGGCATTACCCATTTACGGAAGATAGACAAGAAGTGCCTGGTCGCTTGGAGCATGGGGTTATGGAGAGGCTCCGCACTGTACAACAAAGGAACTAGTCCTAAATGTCCAAGTACAGAGTAGAGGGGTGAAAGCTAGCTCTTCACCCCTATGGGTGCCTAACCCTTTATGCAAAGAGTTAGCTGTAAGTTTTAAGCCTAGCCAGCACTTGTGCTTATGCCTTAAGCCTAGCCAGCACTTGTGCCCCCTGCCTTGATCCTAGTGAGCACTGCACTTGTGCCCATGCCTTAAGCCTAGCCCGCACTTGTGCCCAGGCCTTAAGCCTAGCCCGCACTTGTGCCCCGGCCTTAAGCCTAGCCCGCACTTGTGCCCCGGCCTTAAGCCTAGCCCGCACTTATGCCCAGGCCTTAAGCCTAGCCCGCACTTGTGCCCCGGCCTTAAGCCTAGCCCGCACTTGTGCCCAGGCCTTAAGCCTAGCCTGCACTTGTGCCCAGGCCTTAAGCCTAGCCCGCACTTGTGCCCAGGCCTTAAGCCTAGCCCGCACTTGTGCCCAGGCCTTAAGCCTAGCCCGCACTTGTGCCCAGGCCTTAAGCCTAGCCCGCACTTGTGCACAGGCCTTAAGCCTAGCCCGCACTTGTGTCCCGGCCTTAAGCCTAGCCCCCACTTGTGCCCAGGCCTTAAGCCTAGCCCGCACTTGTGCCCAGGCCTTAAGCCTAGCCCGCACTTGTGCCCAGGCCTTAAGCCTAGCCCGCACTTGTGCCCAGGCCTTAAGCTCAGCCCGCACTTGTGCCCAGGCCTTAAGCCTAGCCCGCACTTGTGCCCAGGCCTTAAGCCTAGCCCGCACCTGTGCCCCGGCCTTAAGCCTAGCCCGCACCTGAGCCCCGGCCTTAAGCCTAGCCCGCACCTGAGCCCCGGCCTTAAGCCTAGCCCGCACCTGAGCCCCGGCCTTAAGCCTAGCCCGCACTTGTTCCCCGGCCTTAAGCCTAGCCCGCACTTGTGCCCCGGCCTTAAGCCTAGCCCGCACTTGTGCCCCGGCCTTAAGCCTAGCTCGCACTTGTGCCCCGGCCTTAAGCCTAGCCCGCACTTGTGCCCCGGCCTTAAGCCTAGCCCCCACTTGTGCCCAGGCCTTAAGCCTAGCCCGCACTTGTGCCCAGGCCTTAAGCCTAGCCCGCACTTGTGCCCAGGCCTTAAGCCTAGCCCGCACTTGTGCCCCGGCCTTAAGCCTAGCCCGCACTTGTGCCCAGGCCTTAAGCCTAGCCCGCACTTGTGCCCCGGCCTTAAGCCTAGCCCGCACTTGTGCCCCGGCCTTAAGCCTAGCCCGCACTTGTGCCCAGGCCTTAAGCCTAGCCCGCACTTGTGCCCAGGCCTTAAGCCTAGCCCGCACTTGTGCCCAGGCCTTAAGCCTAGCCCGCACTTGTGCCCAGGCCTTAAGCCTAGCCCGCACTTGTGTCCCGGCCTTAAGCCTAGCCCCCACTTGTGCCCAGGCCTTAAGCCTAGCCCGCACTTGTGCCCCGGCCTTAAGCCTAGCCCGCACTTGTGCCCAGGCCTTAAGCCTAGCCCGCACTTGTGCCCAGGCCTTAAGCCTAGCCCGCACTTGTGCCCAGGCCTTAAGCCTAGCCCGCACTTGTGCCCCGGCCTTAAGCCTAGCCCGCACTTGTGCCCCGGCCTTAAGCCTAGCCCGCACTTGTGCCCCGGCCTTAAGCCTAGCCCGCACTTGTGCCCCGGCCTTAAGCCTAGCCCGCACTTGTGCCCAGGCCTTAAGCCTAGCCCGCACTTGTGTCCCGGCCTTAAGCCTAGCCCCCACTTGTGCCCAGGCCTTAAGCCTAGCCCGCACTTGTGCCCCGGCCTTAAGCCTAGCCCGCACTTGTGCCCAGGCCTTAAGCCTAGCCCGCACTTGTGCCCAGGCCTTAAGCCTAGCCCGCACTTGTGCCCAGGCCTTAAGCCTAGCCCGCACTTGTGCCCCGGCCTTAAGCCTAGCCCGCACTTGTGCCCCGGCCTTAAGCCTAGCCCGCACTTGTGCCCCGGCCTTAAGCCTAGCCCGCACTTGTGCCCCGGCCTTAAGCCTAGCCCGCACTTGTGCCCAGGCCTTAAGCCTAGCCCGCACTTGTGCCCCGGCCTTAAGCCTAGCCCGCACTTGTGCCCAGGCCTTAAGCCTAGCCCGCACTTGTGCCCAGGCCTTAAGCCTAGCCCGCACTTGTGCCCAGGCCTTAAGCCTAGCCCGCACTTGTGTCCCGGCCTTAAGCCTAGCCCCCACTTGTGCCCAGGCCTTAAGCCTAGCCCGCACTTGTGCCCAGGCCTTAAGCCTAGCCCGCACTTGTGCCCAGGCCTTAAGCTCAGCCCGCACTTGTGCCCAGGCCTTAAGCCTAGCCCGCACTTGTGCCCAGGCCTTAAGCCTAGCCCGCACTTGTGCCCAGGCCTTAAGCCTAGCCCGCACTTTAGAGCCCCTTGAATGCTTGTTTTTTTGTTTTTGTCTTGAGCTTCATGTTGGTTATGCACATAGGGCCAGCTTTACGCTCTTCGCTCTTGTCCCCTCTGAATGCGCATGCACGACTGTAATTGGGGAAGAAGGCATTACCCATTTACGGAAGATAGACAAGAAGTGCCTGGTCGCTTGGAGCATGGGGTTATGGAGAGGCTCCGCACTGTACAACAAAGGAACTAGTCCTAAATGTCCAAGTACAGAGTAGAGGGGTGAAAGCTAGCTCTTCACCCCTATGGGTGCCTAACCCTTTATGCAAAGAGTTAGCTGTAAGTTTTAAGCCTAGCCAGCACTTGTGCTTATGCCTTAAGCCTAGCCAGCACTTGTGCCCCCCTGCCTTGATCCTAGTGAGCACTGCACTTGTGCCCATGCCTTAAGCCTAGCCCGCACTTGTGCCCAGGCCTTAAGCCTAGCCCGCACTTGTGCCCCGGCCTTAAGCCTAGCCCGCACTTGTGCCCCGGCCTTAAGCCTAGCCCGCACTTATGCCCAGGCCTTAAGCCTAGCCCGCACTTGTGCCCCGGCCTTAAGCCTAGCCCGCACTTGTGCCCAGGCCTTAAGCCTAGCCTGCACTTGTGCCCAGGCCTTAAGCCTAGCCCGCACTTGTGCCCAGGCCTTAAGCCTAGCCCGCACTTGTGCCCAGGCCTTAAGCCTAGCCCGCACTTGTGCCCAGGCCTTAAGCCTAGCCCGCACTTGTGCACAGGCCTTAAGCCTAGCCCGCACTTGTGTCCCGGCCTTAAGCCTAGCCCCCACTTGTGCCCAGGCCTTAAGCCTAGCCCGCACTTGTGCCCAGGCCTTAAGCCTAGCCCGCACTTGTGCCCAGGCCTTAAGCCTAGCCCGCACTTGTGCCCAGGCCTTAAGCTCAGCCCGCACTTGTGCCCAGGCCTTAAGCCTAGCCCGCACTTGTGCCCAGGCCTTAAGCCTAGCCCGCACCTGTGCCCCGGCCTTAAGCCTAGCCCGCACCTGAGCCCCGGCCTTAAGCCTAGCCCGCACCTGAGCCCCGGCCTTAAGCCTAGCCCGCACCTGAGCCCCGGCCTTAAGCCTAGCCCGCACTTGTTCCCCGGCCTTAAGCCTAGCCCGCACTTGTGCCCCGGCCTTAAGCCTAGCCCGCACTTGTGCCCCGGCCTTAAGCCTAGCTCGCACTTGTGCCCCGGCCTTAAGCCTAGCCCGCACTTGTGCCCCGGCCTTAAGCCTAGCCCGCACTTGTGCCCAGGCCTTAAGCCTAGCCCGCACTTGTGCCCAGGCCTTAAGCCTAGCCCGCACTTGTGCCCAGGCCTTAAGCCTAGCCCGCACTTGTGCCCAGGCCTTAAGCCTAGCCCGCACTTGTGTCCCGGCCTTAAGCCTAGCCCCCACTTGTGCCCAGGCCTTAAGCCTAGCCCGCACTTGTGCCCCCGGCCTTAAGCCTAGCCCGCACTTGTGCCCAGGCCTTAAGCCTAGCCCGCACTTGTGCCCAGGCCTTAAGCCTAGCCCGCACTTGTGCCCAGCCTTAAGCCTAGCCCGCACTTGTGCCCAGGCCTTAAGCCTAGCCCGCACTTGTGCCCCGGCCTTAAGCCTAGCCCGCACTTGTGCCCCGGCCTTAAGCCTAGCCCGCACTTGTGCCCCGCCTTAAGCCTAGCCCGCACTTGTGCCCCGGCCTTAAGCCTAGCCCGCACTTGTGCCCAGGCCTTAAGCCTAGCCCGCACTTGTGCCCCGGCCTTAAGCCTAGCCCCGCACTTGTGCCCAGGCCTTAAGCCTAGCCCGCACTTGTGCCCAGGCCTTAAGCCTAGCCCGCACTTGTGCCCAGGCCTTAAGCCTAGCCCGCACTTGTGTCCCGGCCTTAAGCCTAGCCCCCACTTGTGCCCAGGCCTTAAGCCTAGCCCGCACTTGTGCCCAGGCCTTAAGCCTAGCCGCACTTGTGCCCAGGCCTTAAGCCTAGCCCGCACTTGTGCCCAGGCCATAAGCCTAGCCCGCACTTGTGCCCAGGCCTTAAGCCTAGCCCGCACCTGTGCCCCGGCCTTAAGCCTAGCCCGCACCTGAGCCCCGGCCTTAAGCCTAGCCCGCACTTGTTCCCCGGCCTTAAGCCTAGCCCGCACTTGTGCCCCGGCCTTAAGCCTAGCCCGCACTTGTGCCCCGGCCTTAAGCCTAGCCCGCACTTGTGCCCCCGGCCTTAAGCCTAGCCCGCACTTGTGCACCGGCCTTAAGCCTAGCCCGCACTTGTGCCCCGGCCTTAAGCCTAGCCCGCACTTGTGCCCAGGCCTTAAGCCTAGCCCGCACTTGTGCCCAGGCCTTAAGCCTAGCCGGCACTTGTGCCCAGGCCTTAGGCCTAGCCGGCACTTGTGCCCAGGCCTTAAGCCTAGCCCGCACTTGTGCCCCGGCCTTAAGCCTAGCCCGCACTTGTGTCCCGGCCTTAAGCCTAGCCCGCACTTGTGCCCAGGCCTTAAGCCTAGCCCGCACTTGTGACCAGGCCTTTAGCCTAGCCCGCACTTGTGCCCCGGCCTTAAGCCTAGCCCGCACTTGTGCCCCGGCCTTAAGCCTAGCCCGCACTTGTGCCCAGGGCCTTAAGCCTAGCCCGCACTTGTGCCCAGGCCTTAAGCCTAGCCCGCACTTGTGCCCAGGCCTTAAGCCTAGCCCGCACTTGTGCCCAGGCCTTAAGCCTAGCCCGCACTTGTGCCCCGGCCTTAAGCCTAGCCCGCACTTGTGCCCAGGCCTTAAGCCTAGCCCGCACTTGTGCCCTGGCCTTAAGCCTAGCCCGCACTTGTGCCCCGGCCTTAAGCCTAGCCCGCACTTGTGCCCAGGCCTTAAGCCTAGCCCGCACTTGTGCCCAGGCCTTAAGCCTAGCCCGCACTTGTGCCCAGGCCTTAAGCCTAGCCCGCACTTGTGCCCAGGCCTTAAGCCTAGCCTGCACTTGTGCCCAGGCCTTAAGCCTAGCCCGCACTTGTGTCCCGGCCTTAAGCCTAGCCCCCACTTGTGCCCAGGCCTTAAGCCTAGCCCGCACTTGTGCCCAGGCCTTAAGCTCAGCCTGCACTTGTGCCCAGGCCTTAAGCCTAGCCCGCACTTGTGCCCAGGCCTTAAGCCTAGCCCGCACCTGTGCCCCGGCCTTAAGCCTAGCCCGCACTTGTTCCCCGGCCTTAAGCCTAGCCCGCACTTGTGCCCCGGCCTTAAGCCTAGCCCGCACTTGTGCCCCGGCCTTAAGCCTAGCCCGCACTTGTGCCCCGGCCTTAAGCCTAGCCCGCACTTGTGCCCCGGCCTTAAGCCTAGCCCGCACTTGTGCCCCGGCCTTAAGCCTAGCCCGCACTTGTGCCCCGGCCTTAAGCCTATCCCCGCACTTGTGCCCAGGCCTTAAGCCTAGCCCGCACTTGTGCCCAGGCCTTAAGCCTAGCCCGCACTTGTGCCCAGGCCTTAAGCCTAGCCCGCACTTGTGCCCAGGCCTTAAGCTCAGCCCGCACTTGTGCCCCGGCCTTAAGCCTAGCCCGCACTTGTGCCCAGGCCTTAAGCCAAGCCCGCACTTGTGCCCAGGCCTTAAGCCTAGCCCGCACTTGTGCCCCGGCCTTAAGCCTAGCCCGCACTTGTGCCCAGGCCTTAAGCCTAGCCCGCACTTGTGCCCAGGCCTTAAGCCTAGCCCGCACTTGTGCCCCGGCCTTAAGCCTAGCCCACACTTGTGCCCCGGCCTTAAGCCTAGCCCGCACTTGTGCCCAGGCCTTAAGCCTAGCCCGCACTTGTGCCCCGGCCTTAAGCCTTAGCCCGCACTTGTGCCCCGGCCTTAAGCCTAGCCCGCACTTGTGCCCAGGCCTTAAGCCTAGCCCGCACTTGTGCCCAGGCCTTAAGCCTAGCCCGCTCTTGTGCCCAGGCCTTAAGCCTAGCCCGCACTTGTGCCCAGGCCTTAAGCCTAGCCCGCACTTGTGTCCCGGCCTTAAGCCTAGCCCCCCACTTGTGCCCAGGCCTTAAGCCTAGCCCGCACTTGTGCCCCAGGCCTTAAGCCTAGCCCGCACTTGTGCCCAGGCCTTAAGCTCAGCCCGCACTTGTGCCCAGGCCTTAAGCCTAGCCCGTACTTGTGCCCCAGGCCTTAAGCCTAGCCCGCACTTTAGAGCCCCTTGAATGCTTGTTTTTTTGTTTTTGTCTTGAGCTTCATGTTGGTTATGCACATAGGGCCAGCTTTACGCTCTTCGCTCTTGTCCCCTCTGAATGCGCATGCCTGACTGTAATTGGGGAGAAGGCATTACCCCATTTACGGAGGACAGACAAGAAGTGCCTGGTCGCTTGGAGCATGGGGTTATGGAGAGGCTCCGCACTGTACAACAAAGGATCTAGTCCTAAATGTCCAAGTACAGAGTAGAGGGATGAAAGCTAGCTCTTCACCCCTATGGGTGCCTAACCCTTTATGCAAAGAGTTAGCTGTAAGTCTTAAGCCTAGCCAGCACTTGTGCCCATGCCTTAAGCCTAGCCAGCACTTGTGCCCCCTGCCTTGATCCTAGCGAGCACTGCACTTGTGCCCATGCCTTAAGCCTAGCCC
The DNA here is from genome assembly GCF_032444005.1 of Ranitomeya imitator. Classification (NCBI taxonomy): domain Eukaryota; kingdom Metazoa; phylum Chordata; class Amphibia; order Anura; family Dendrobatidae; genus Ranitomeya; species Ranitomeya imitator. The sequence continues at coordinate 255,752 of NW_027194014.1, forward strand.
GCACTTGTGCCCAGGCCTTAAGCCTAGCCTGCCCTTTTGCTCAGGCCTTAAGCCTAGCCTGCACTTGTGCCCAGGCCTTAAGCCTAGCTGGCACTTGTGCCCATGCCTTAAGCCTAGCCAGCATTTGTGCCCCCTGCCTTGATCCTAGCCAGCACTGCACTTGTGCCCAGGCCTTAAGCCTAGCCCGCACTGCACTTGTGCCCAGGCCTTAAGCCTAGCCCGCACTGCACTTGTGCCCAGGCATTAAGCCTAGCCCGCACTGCACTTGTGCCCAGGCATTAAGCCTAGCCCGAACTTGTGCCCAGGCCTTAAGCCTAGCCCGCACTTGTGCCCACGCCTTAAGCCTAGCCCGCACTTTTGCCCCGGCCTTAAGCCTTGCCCGCACTTGTGCCCCGGCCTTAAGCCTAGCCCGCACTTGTGCCCCGGCCTTAAGCCTAGCCCGCACTTGTGCCCCCGGCCTTAAGCCTAGCCCGCACTTGTGCCCCGGCCTTAAGCCTAGCCCGCACTTGTGCCCCGGCCTTAAGCCTAGCCCGCACTTGTGCCCCGGCCTTAAGCCTAGCCCGCACTTGTGCCCCGGCCTTAAGCCTAGCCCGCACTTGTGCCCCGGCCTTAAGCCTAGCCCGCACTTGTGCCCAGGCCTTAAGCCTAGCCCGCACTTATGCCCAGGCCTTAAGCCTAGCCCCGCACTTGTGCCCCGGCCTTAAGCCTAGCCCGCACTTG